>NW_015505697.1:842754-859332 GCF_001515645.1 Sinocyclocheilus grahami
CAAAAATGAACTGAAACTCAGCGTATATAGGCTACGTTACGTGTCGCACTGTTTTTTTCTCTTGTTTATCTGTAAACTAAATCAAATATATTTGATAGAATTATAAATATTAATATAAAATATATTTTATAGAATTTATTCCTTGTATGTACAGTGGGTACGGAAAGTATTCAGACCCCTTTAAATTTGTCACTCTTTGTTATATGGCAGCCATTTGCTAAAATCATTTAAAGTTATTTTTTTCCCTCATTAATGTACACACAGCACCCCATATTGACAGAAAAACACAGAATTGTTGACATTTTTGCAGATTTATTAAAAAAGAAAAACTGAAATATCACATGGTCCTAAGTATTCAGACCCTTTGCTCAGTATTTAGTAGAAGCACCCTTTTGATCTAATACAGCCATGAGTCTTTTTGAGAAAGATGCATATATATATATATATATATCAGTCTTTGAGTATTTTACTACACTTCAGTATGTTATTCTTTTTAAGTAGGGGTCATTTTTTAGGATTCTATACTTAACCTAAGTCTCTGAGAACCTGACACCTTGTACTTCTGGAGACTCCAGTTAGGTTGCAGTTCTGGAAAATGGTTCCTGGTGATTTCACACCTAATTCTTCACCTTAATTCCTAATTCTTTTGCAGTGAACAATAATCTTTTCTTCTCCACATGTTTTTGACTGACCCAGCTGACCCACTGAGCATTTTGCTGTCCAATGGTTATGCATTAACTTCGCAATTTCTAGTATTGTATTAGTTTTGAATATTTCTCATGGGCATTTAATAATTTTTGACTTTCAGTTTGAGTTAAATCTCTTTTTTTGGCTCATTTTATCTGTAAAAGAAAATCTGCTTAATTATGCACACCTGAATATGACATTTTTCACTTCCAGCTTTCATGAATAATTATATCTCAATTATAAATGATTAAATACAAGATTAATAGTAGTTAAGATTGATGTCGTTTGGAGTTAGTAAAATGTGCTTGGAAAAAAATATGATCAGAATATCAACTTATAATAATTATGCATGTACTGTATTTTTCCTCTTCTGATGTTTAGGTAATGCAATGAATGTTGTGATTGGTTGTCAAGGCAGCCAATCAGAATTTAGCAGCCTCATCTATGATTGGCTGGAATTATAGCATATTGTAACGCTGGGTTGTGTTGAGCAAGCCAGCCGTCGGCATTTAGAGAGCACTGAGGGCGAGGTGAGACATTGCGAAATGTTGAAACATGAAATGTTGCACGCGCAAAAGAGAAGGTATGCACAAATCCAAAAACATTTTAAATGCAAAATTTATTTTCATACGCACTAAATACTTTCTTCTTTGTGAGACAAACATTTTCTCCACAAAACTCACCGGAGCTGATCGCAGCCACTCAGTCAATGCTGGTGTTTATACTGGCCGCACCGCAGCCCAGAACTCATGCTTATCACATCAGTCACATGACTCGCATCACATTTCCTAACTGGGTTTCTACACCGGATGCAAACGGCGCGGCTAAACAAAATACAATAGAACCCATTATAATCAGTGATGTTGTCTACACTGGATGCGGCGTGATGCGATATGACAAATCCCGACAATAAACTGTTGCCTCGTTCTATTTATGACGTACTGACACAAAGTTCAAATGATTTTCAACGGTCGCTTTGTCACGTCCTGTTGCGGCACAGACACGGTGTCAGCATAGTTAGTCAGACTCAGTAACGTAGCAGATTGAAAAGTTAGTATCTTTCTGCAGTCCAATAGACGGCATTGCGGTTGTGGCTTGAGTCTGTTGAATGGTGATTTAACACTACGTTGTCACCTAGTTGGAGAGACTCAATGCTAAAGTTAATAAACAACATCCCCGTCTTTTACTTTCACTATGAGCTTACCATTCGTTTGCTTCATTAGTAGGGCCCTGTGATTTCCGCGATGCAGGAATCGCGGAATCCAGTCATAAATACGGAATTTACTGTATAATGCGGAATTTCATGGAATTTTTGATGAATAAATAAAAAACAGATCAGTACACTTAAATCAAATCTTGATATAGACTAGTGTCTGTGAATATTAAACTGCAAAAAGACTATTTAAATACAAATCCTCATGTTCTGCATGTTCATTTGATTACCAGAAAATACATAACACAGAATTTGTGAAAAAATATTATTATTATTTATTCATTTTACATGTTTACATTGGAAAAGCTGTGCTTCCTGCATAAACCTGCCCTTGTTGGTTTGGCAGTAGCTTGCTTGCCCTACACAGTTACATTGTTTATTTTCTTAATTCAAGTTATATATATATTTTGTTCTATTTGTGTTTTTTAAATTATTTATAATAAGTGAACTTTACCGTTAAGTGCACTGATGTCAAACTCATTTTAAATAATAAAGTTTGTTAAATACCCTGCCTCCACTACATAGGCCTATGTTTGTCACATCATTATAAGTGTTTGATCACCACATCTGAGTTATCATTGCAAAAAATGTGTTTGTGTGTATATACTGTATTCTATATACTGTACTTAAGTTTTTCAGCCTGGTTCTCATATGAGAACCTGGAGATTTGATTTGGTCCTCACACGGCACATGGTGTGACCCATCAAATATAACTATAAAAAAGAAATTAATAATAGTGATAATATTATTGCACTTTATTTTTTTAAATAAAATACACTAAATAATAAAGTGTGATAACACTATTTTATTTTAAAATAAAAAAGGGACTATTAAATAATTTATTTTTTAATAAAATATTTTTAAATAAAATTATTATTTTATAGTAAACTTAAAAAATAAAATGCTAATATTTGTATTATTATTTTAATTTGAACCTTAATTATTTTTTATTTGAATTATTTTCATTTTCAAACTTAAAGGGGTCATATGATGCGATTTCAATTTTTCCTTTCTCTTTGGAGTGTTACAAGCTCTTGGTGCATAAAGAAGATCTGCTCACTCTAGCCCGGCCTCCGGCTCACTCTAGCACGGCCTCAGCTCACTCTAAGCCGGGGCTTCCCCTCATGCTAGGCCGCTGTGTTTTTCGTTGTGAAAGCGAAACTACTTTCTTTGGTCTTCCAAAAGAGGACACGACTACAAATCAGTGGTTAAGTTGTATTTACAACACTGTTCCAGAACAGTTTAACCCAAATATCCAGATGTGTGCAGACATGGTTTTATGTTTACGCGGCGCGATGCAACGCAATGCATAAAAAGACAGTTTAAACCGCATAAACACATTTCATTACACCAAATACACAAATGTTCTTTTTAGCAGCATCATATGACCCCTTTAAAATCAGCAAGCTTTTTTTTGGCGGGTTGCTGGCAAGTAAGTATATGCGCTTCCGGGTTTAACGCTGCCGATTGTAGAGTGTCAGTGAATGAAATGTCACAGTTTTGCATTGTGCTTTGAAAATGTTAGCGGGTAGCCTAGATTTATGCTTTCAGTTTGAATAGAAATCTTATACAGTACAGTTTGTCGATCTAAAATGGTAATTGTGCATTAACAGCTGTCAACCATGTCGGTACGCACAGGGTGTCTACAGATATGAACAAGTTAAATTTAAGACTTTTTAAGCCTTTTTTAATACCACCTTATGTGAAATTTAAGACCAAGCCTGTGATGGAAATACACATTATATTACATACGTATATGTAATATTTAACGCGTTTGAACGTAAAAAGAAAACTAAATATCACCGCTGTCAAAAATTATATTTGTTATTACGATATACAGTGAACTTTTCATATCAGCAGACAATACTCCATACAAAATATTCCCACAAAACAAAAGTGTCGCATCACCGAGATTTTTGGTGGTGTAAACAATTTATTCGGAAGAAATATTTTCATCAGTTTTCTGTCAGCTTTTACATACTTAAATCGGCATGTTTTTAATATTTACCGCAGGACGTCATTTACCTTTATAAAGGCCAATATTTTTTTTTTACCTTATTAAATGTATGCGTTATCTTTCAAGTCAAATTCTTACAATTGATCAAGAAATTTAATACACTACAGGGCTGTTACCAATCAAATTAAATAATTACAAAATTACAACAGCAATACATAATGTAATGGGATTAATGTTGTAAATACAATTTTTAACATACAAATAAGAAATGTTGGGGGAAAAAGCATACTTTTAAGCATGAGACTAAACCACCAGTAGGTGGCGGTAAGACCTCAGTATGTTTGTTCTGTGAGTTGTTCTGTGCCGTACGCTCATTTGATTTGATTTCTCCATGAAAGTCTCTCACAGAGACAGACAGCACGACCCTCAACAGCGCGACATTGATAATAGAAATACACTATCAATTATCAATCGCTGTTTAAGCTGAGTGTAATAAAATCAGAAGAATCATTTGCGCGTTTTGATGCGTGATTATATTTTGTCACTTAAGTTTTAATCAGGCTATTAGTCCTGTCGGGCAAGTACAATTCTCAAGCCATTTTTCAGTAAACTTGCATTAACCCATTTAAAGTAGTTTGGAGGCTGGTCAGCGAGCTGGTGTTCGACTGTATTCAGTAACCGCAATTCTCTCTCTGATGACACGGTAACTACAGCAGGGGGGAAAAGTACTCTTGATGGACACTTACTACTGAATCTGAATTTAAGACATTTTAAGACTTTTTAAGGACCCACGGCCACCCTGACGCAAACACGCGCTCTGAACTAATTTACACAGCGGATTTCTTATTTTGGTCACGCATGCGGACCACTTATGTGCACCCCTGACTATAATATAGCCTACAAATAAAGAATAGCGGTCGGGCTCTACACCTTACCGTTCAAAAGTTTGGGGTCAGTACGATTGTTATAAATGTTTTTGAAAGAAGTCTCTTATGCTCACCAATGCTGCATTTATTTGATCATAAATACAATAGAAACAGTTTTAAGACTTTAAATTATGATACTATTTCACAATATTTATCTTTTCTATTTGGATACAATTTAAACGTAATGTATTCCTGTGATTACATTTACTCCAGTCTTCAGTGTCGCATGATACTGCAGAAATCATTCCAATATTCTGATTTGGTGCTCAAGAAACATTTCTTATAAATAAAAATGTTGAAAACAGTTATGTATGTTTTAATTTAAAAGCAGACTGCGTCTAGGTTTAGGCTTAAGTAAAGTAATGTCATGTCTTTCACACCTGTAAGAGGAGGCAGGTCAGAGTGGGGGGTGTTTACATTCTCCTCTGCAGGTGTATGAGTGGAGGGAGGAGGTCTGAAGGCCGAGGGCATGGCACTGGTGTAGAGAGGGACACTTAGGGGCTCTTTAGATGTGGCAGTACTGCTGGGCATCTCTTCTACTTGCTCCATTTCTAGCTGCTTCACAATCTCTTCTGCCTCCACCACCTGGCCTGAGGAATCCGAGGCTGACAGGACACGACAGAAAGAAAAAACATGCATTATTAGGTGATGTATTAATTTGTTAGGTGATGCATTAATTTGTTAGGTCATGCACTAATTTGAATAAAAGTGTAACAGGGTTTTAATTAGGATAATCAAAATATCAATACAAAATATACCACTGCATGCATGAAGGGTGCATGGCTAACTAAATTCTGAATAATTTTGGCATTGATAGGATGTATAGTTGCCTAGTAACTAGTGGTTAAGTTCACACAATATTCAAAATGGCAGCCCTGCTACCCCATTTCAGCTGGAATCCTTCGCTCTCTTTTATTCAAATTTTAATATTGACATTTTATATAAAACTTCCTCTCATGAACTGCAATTTTTAATGTTCTTAAGATTGGTCACGTGTCATCTTTAGAGGTAACTTGTGAAATGTTAACAGAAATGTGTTAGAAAGACAATATGGACGTTTATTTAACAAAGACTATTCTTCTTAAAGTAAAAAGGACATCATTATCAAGAATGAATGAAGAATCCTTCATCATTAAAGTTTATTTTAAATAAATATTGTACTGAACAACACAGGTACACCAGAACAATATTCTAAAAGTTTGTTGGAGTATAAGTGTTAATGTTGTGTTAATGTGTCAACTGATGCAGAAATAATTTAAAATAATCATTCACATCTTTAGTGTTCAGTTGAGTGTTTTTCATCTCACCATTTTTATTTGCTGGTGAGAAGAAATTGAAGACAGGCGAGAAGATGGTTCCAAGCAGGGTGGTGCGGGGTGGACTGCTCACAACCTCCTCAGGGTCCTCCAACTTCCCGTTAGGCTTACTCGTGTCATGGTTTGTGGTTTCTATAGGACAAAGTATGAAAAGAAGAACAAATTTTAAAAAAAGGTGCATAATCAAATTATAAATGCAGAAGAGACCATTTAAATCCCCAACTCCATATAGGTTTATTACTCTATAGCGGTTGCCCTCATTCAGTTGACTGCTTGATACTGAAACCAGAGACTTTATTTGTACTTTTGATTACAGTAGCAATTTGTTTCTCTTGATTGTTTTGATTTAATTTGTCAGTATTTATATTAAAAGAGAACCTATGAAAGTATGTTCACTAGCATATTAGTTTTTGCTGTTGTAATGGCAATGTCAAATCATGACATTTCACTAGTATTAATACTAATGACATTTCCGTATAGCGACAGTTCCAGTGCAGACTATAGTATCAGTTTTCATTGTTTAACTAGAGCACACAAGGGACTGACCTCCATTGACAAAGCTTCTTCTGCGCGCCCTGTAGATGCTTTTCCTCTGCAAGTCATTTTTCCTCTGTGGGGTGGAGGTGATCAGCTCGCAGCTCAGACGATTCCTCTTTGCTGGGTTGTTCGGCTCCACCTGAAACACCAACAGTGAATTTTATACACACCAGTTTTAACTAGTGGTCAACCGATATATCGCCAAGGCCAATATATCGGCCGATATTTGGCATTTTTCAAATATCTGCATCGGCCGATAAGTTTTTCTGTTTGGCCGATGTGTTCGTGGCGGGATTTTTATTTTGACGGAGCTGAGAATGGCAGCACACAGTGCTCACATTCTCCCTCTTGTTCGCCGTCATCGTTAACAGTTCTGTCTAATACGGATAGAAGTCTGTCTAATAATCCAATAGAACTGTTAAACAAAGGAATTAAAATGTATACAAAAAATTATTATAACAATTGCTTTTATATTGTTAGTAATAGCATCAGCATTCAGCAAATACGCATTTATATTAAACAAATCTTTGAATGACTAATTAACATCTAATTTCAAAAACCTTGCAAACTTAGTCGAATCCAGCTGTGAGATCTTGTGAAGTGTGCATTTGTATCCCAGTGAATTTTATACACACCAGTTTTAACTAGTGGTCAACCGATATATCGCCAAGGCCAATATATCGGCCGATATTTGGCATTTTTCAAATATCTGCATCGGCCGATAAGTTTTTCTGTTTGGCCGATGTGTTTGTGGAGGGATTTTTATTTTGACGGAGCTGAGAATGGCAGCACACAGTGCTCACATTCTCCCTCTTGTTCGCCGTCATCGTTAACAGTTCTGTCTAATACGGATAGAAGTCTGTCTAATAATCCGATAGAACTGTTAAACAAAGGAATTAAAATGTATACAAAAAATTATTATAACAATTGCTTTTATATTGTTAGTAATAGCATCAGCATTCAGCAAATACGCATTTATATTAAACAAATCTTTGAATGACTAATTAACATCTAATTTCAAAAACCTTGCAAACTTAGTCGAATCCAGCTGTGAGATCTTGTGAAGTGTGCATTTGTATCCTGCACGATCGCGTGTACTCTGCGTGACGGTCGGTCCGTGTGAATTGAATGCGGACAGGAGGAGAGTTCATCTTCATTGAGACGCGCGATTGACAAACTTTAAACTCGTGATTTCAAATTATGCTGTGCTTCATGCTTTTGCCCAATGTCATATTCATGTAATTTTCACTGTGTATGTATGTAAACAGTGTCGTGTGTTACCTTGGCTTTATTCGAAAAAATGTGATTCCCAATGCCCACAATCTTCCCAGAATACTGAGTGCCCTGTTGGTTAGTGTTTACTTGCTTTTTAATTATATTTTTATTAAATATTTGTGAAAAATACTTTGTCATTTAAAGTATAAGCATGTTTATTTTACACATTTATTTTTTTAATCCATTTTCAAATGATTTCAAATTTCTTAAATATTAAATCAAATATATAAAATTATATCGGCTTTATATCGGCCACCCTGCTTTCCAAGATATCGCATCGGCTGTCAAAAAAACAATATCGGTCGACCACTAGTTTTAACATGTTTAAGTTTAGAGATGGATGAAAACCTATTATTAATATATTTAACTCAATTAATATATTTAAATTAAAATGCTAAAAAAAAATTATAACAACAATATACAAATCAACATGAAATCCCCCTTAACTTTTGTTTATATTGAAGAATGTACAGTTCTTGAAACTTCTGTTAAACTCGTGATTTCAAATTATGCTGTGCTTCATGCTTTTGCCCAATGTCATATTCATGTAATTTTCACTGTGTGCTGTATGTAAACAGTGTCGTGTGTTATCTTGGCTTTATTCGAAAAAATGTGATTCCCAATGCACACAATCTTCCCAGAATACTGAGTGCCCTGTTGGTTAGTGTTTACTTGCTTTTTAATTATATTTTTATTAAATATTTGTGAAAAATACTTTGTCATTTAAAGTATAAGCATGTTTATTTTACACATTTATTTTTTTAATCCATTTTCAAATGATTTCAAATTTCTTAAATATTAAATCAAATATATAAAATTATATCGGCTTTATATCGGCCACCCTGCTTTCCAAGATATCGCATCGGCTGTCAAAAAAACAATATCGGTCGACCACTAGTTTTAACATGTTTAAGTTTAGAGATGGATGAAAACCTATTATTAATATATTTAACTCAATTAATATATTTAAATTAAAATGCTAAAAAAAAATTATAACAACAACATACAAATCAACATGAAATCCCCCTTAACTTTTGTTTATATTGAAGAATGTACAGTTCTTGAAACTTCTGGAGTCATGATTTGTTAATTAATATAATATAATATATCAACACTCCCAATTTCTGTGATGAAAAAAACTTTGCAAACAAGCAACATTTTCATAATTACAGCAGAAATATGAGAAACAAAAAGGGAATTTCAAATATTGTGTTGGACAGTGGGGGGGCCAAAAGGCTGAGAACCTCTGACAATTACTAAAAAGAGAGAGGAAAAACTGATCATAATACACTAAATGACTGATGATCACACACTAGGCTACCAGACTTTCAAGTCGTTTGAACTAGGGATGTTCATATTAACCGTTTAACCGTTAACCGAAAGTAAAAATAATTGTCCGATTAATACTACCAGTTTAAATGTTTTTTGTTTTTTTTTTAGTAATGTGCTCCTTTACACAGTGTGTGTAAACGCGAACGCATTCAAAAGCGATTTCAATACCCGCATATTGATAGCGCAAAAATTATAAACAATATAAGAATGTTTGCGTGAGCGGCCAGAAAAATCGCGGGAGCAGAACACACTTTGCGCGAGCAGGCGGTAATGGTCAGAAATTCAGCAGAAGCGGCATTACGAAACAGTTCCGCACCGAGCTCTACTCCACACTGACCGCACAGCACGTTGACATTTTAGGCTATTTAAAAAAATAAATAAATAAAAACTAGACACATTGTGCACTGAGGTAGGCCTGCTATTTATTTTTATGTCTGACAAAAAAAAAAAAAAAATAAAATAAAGACTCTGCCGGTTCTTTAAGGTGCATAGGATTCAGTGTGTTTTCGTTTTGTAATCTTAATGTTAATTATTAATTGAAAAATATTTAGTGTAGGCCTATTTATTTTATTCTTTTTATTTATTTTATTCAGTTTTTCTCTGTTTTCAGAAGCGCTGCAGGTGCGTGATAATTTGACGATGTGTGAATCCAGGCTCTGTTGCTCTGTTGTTCAGTATGCTGCTGTTTGCACGTTAAAATAAACCCATGAAAAAAATTGTTTGTATTTTTAATGGGTTACAGAAACTCATCCGTTCTATTTTTATGTAAAACGAATTTATTATTCTAATCTTATCAGGCAACGGTTAATGTTCGGATAACCGCATACCGCGCCACTCAAAATTACCGCAAGGGAAATTCCCTCACCGCGACAGCCCTATCTGTGCCATCATATACCATATGATTTTCTAGGAAATCTGTAAACTAAAATCTGCAGACTGGCTCTGCCTTTTGGCAGCTAGCGTCAACTTGTCGAAACTGTCAATTTGGGGCAAAAATCTGGGCAAAAGTTGTGTAGTGTATTTCAGCCTTTAGTGTCAAAAATGTTGAGAATCCCTTCCCTAAGTCCAATCGAGGTGATATAGAACCCAAACAAGAGAACCTAATACCTTTACTGGACATAATATGTGAAGTCTTGATTCTCCTGCAGCAGACAGCATGCCTGTTAAAGCCAACCCTACCCACTGTCATTATGCGAGCGCTGTGGAACCACAGCTAAAATTAGAACAGGACTGAGCTCCTCAGACAAGCATCAGCATTCCACCATGCATTTCTGGTATCATATGATACCAGGTCTTGCTTGCATTCTATTCTAGAACATTCTGGGCTACGATAATCAAAACCAAGAAAACAGCTGTAATGGTCTGGATCTGCCACGCTTGATGAACTCATAATAAAATAAAGAGAGAGGCTGCGAGAGGCTCACCTTTATGGAACTTCCATGGATGAACTTCTTGATGCTGGACAGAAGGCCCTTACTATCACCTGAGCACTCCTCCATCTCGGAGTGCTTCCGCTTGGTCCGGGCCGGGCTGGGACTGCGGGCGAGGTTTGGCTGCTGAGAAGCCTTGCGCATTCTCAGCTTCATTTTGTTAAGAGTCACATGTAAGACTGAGGAGAGAAAGAAGACAAGACTGAGAAGCTCATACACAAGGTATAAAAAGATAAAAAGAGTAACACAGGAGGAAATCACTCCATTTAACAACGACCTTGAGAAGTCCAACTCCACTCGCTGGTTCTCACACACAGGTAAACGAATCACACTTTTAATGGTTTTGAATTAATTATGGTGCTTTACTCAGTTTTTAAAAGTGCAGCACTTCAGCCAAGAACTCTAGCCACAGACATCTGGATGTATTCAGGCAACATATCCTCCAACATGGCTCATCATTCAGTTGAAGAACCTCCACAGCAAAGCACTCTCAACTACAAGTGCGTTATCATTTCCCACATACAGAAGAACCCTAAATGGGCACACTTTTGGATGGACTTTCTTCCTTCTGCTGTACACAAAAGAAGATACTTTGAAGTGTTTGAAGTGCAACTATTTTTGTCCTTTTAATGAAAGTCAGTGGTGTCCAAAACTACACTGGAACCTGTTGAAATTCAGGGACTTTCATGGACATAAAAAATAAATAAACAAGAAAAAAAAAAAAAAGTCACAGAAACAAGTGTCTACTGACACAAAGGTGAGTAAATTTTTATTATTGGCAAAACTTGTATTTTGCAGTCTAATTTATCTGTAGCTCAAGAAAAGAGAAAGAAAGGTGATCACAGATCAACAGAAAGCAGCAGTTTCTTTCTAAACACACAAAAAAAAGGGGGGGGGAGGGGGAAGAGAAATTAAATAAGGACAGGGGGAAAAACAGCTAATGTTTTCCAGATGTCGGGAGAGAGAAACGAAGCTCCTCCTGTGACGGCTGCAGTGTGCAGGAGTTAGACCGAGAGAAGCAGCGAGGACGACTTCAAGACATACTGGGCCTCATTTATCAATCTAACGTAGAAACGAGCGCAGATCTGTGCGCACAAATCAACTTACGACAGAGTTCACGTGTGATTCATGAAACATTCGTATGCCGCCGATCTCATCGTACGAATGATCGCATGTTGATAAATGTGGCGGCAGAAAACAATCGTAATTTTCTGTCGTATGTTCGTTTTGTAAATGAGGCCCACTGTCTGCAAGCATGGAAGCATGTAAGAGGTATTAATATGTAACATTTACAAGCACAAAATGTACATTTTTGAACGTTTTTATTGATGCTAAAATGTACAATTTAGATGTATTTCAACGTTTAAAACGTATAAGTCGCTACGTATGTTTACCTTAAAAAAACTTAAAATATTTATGTATCTTTTATATCATTAAGATATTCGTATCAATGCATTTTTATTATTTTATCAATAAGCGATTTAGATTTTTAGACCCCTTAACCTATCTTATAATATACCTTCAATAGGTATATAGGGTATAAGGATATAAAACGCAATTGACCAAAATAAGCAGGAAAATAACCATTTTTAGTAACAATACAGCATTAAAATTGTTCTATTGTCAGTCACAGCATGCCGGAGAAAACGCATTTTGTGGCCCATGGCAAACAAAGTAAACATGTAGGGATGTTCATTTCGGTTATTTTTAACCGACTTAAACCGACGATTGTTAACCGACAAGATTATTTTAAAATAGAATTGAATTAAATTAGAAAATGTAAGTGTCTGAGACCCGTTAAAAATACTAGCATTTGTTTCCCGGGGATTCATTTTAAATGTGCAAAAAGCAGCAAAAAACAGAACATGCGGATTCGCATGGTCATCATATCACATCACGCACCTGCAGGGCTTCTACGAGTGGAGAAAAACATAATAAAGCAAGGATATATATATATATATATATATATATATATATAAAACGAATATATAGGCCTGACCCGTTAAAAATACTAGCATTTGTTTCCCGGGGATTCATTTTAAATGTGCAAAAAGCAGCAAACAACAGAACATGCGGATTCGCATGGTCATCATATCACATCACGCACCTGCAGGGCTTCTACGAGTGGAGAAAAACATAATAAAGCAAGGATATATATATATATATATATATATATAAAACGAATATATAGGCCTATATGAGAAACAATTTTACTTAATAAATTAAGAAAATGAAAGAAAAACTGTGCAACAAGTAGCCTAGTATGCAGAGTTTCTATTCAGTTTTGTGCTGCACGAAAGGAAACAGATGGCAGTAAGCGGCATTCTATTTTTCTTTAGGCTTATTTTACAAAAGCACAAAGATTTGATTTTAATGTGAATGTACACAAATAAAGGCAAACCTTTTACAATTCCGATTATCTTTGACTAAAAGGAGTAGGCCTAGGCCTAGTTGGTTCCACTGTTAGAAGGGAAAAAATTCAAGCGATTGCGCCGGCGCCGCATGCACACACACCTTGAAAATGCAGCCTGATCATTATCATAATAAAATACAGTCAGTCAAACATATGGAAAAACAAAAACTATGTAGTAAAATCTGTGCCGTTAAGTGATATCACAGTACTGCCGTGATGTTATGCAAAACATTTTGTTTTACGTGGATATTGGAACACGAGTGAAGTAGGCTACATAATAAATAATAATTTGCCATTCAAACACATCGCGAATACGGAAACATTTGATTTTGTGTCTAATTAGAGACCCAATGTTCGTTTCAGTTTCGTTTTAGCCTAAATTAATTCCTTTTGGCTTGTTGTTTATATAGCTATAGCTTCTTATATTTTTAATTCTTGTTCTTTTCTAAATACTGTTACTTGAAAGGATTTGTTGTGGAGTGAGGGGAACTAAAATAGCATAGCTTTGTTTACAATGTTTATTATAATGTTTGTAAACATTTCGCGTCGGCATTAGGCCCATTTCTGAATGAAATAATAAAATGCAACTTGTTTTTCCCCCCCTAAAAAACAATTTGTAGCATATTTTAACCATGCAGCAAACCTTTTTAAATATTTTGATAAATTACTGAAAAAATAAATAATTAAATGACTTTTTAAACCCTTTAACTGATTGTATTAATCGTCAAAATTCTTACGGTGGGTTAACCGGCTAAAATTATCCCTAATTACATGATATTACAAATATTAGTAATAAATAATGCAGAAATGTTATTTATTTTAAGGGTTTAAAGTGAAGCCTTGTTTAACATTATGTAGGCCTATTCTTGGAAACAAGTTGGCAGCAGAAATAACAGACGAACGAAATGTTATTTCATAGTAAATGAGTAACAATTTAATAATGCAATTGAAAACAAGGTCATTGATATGACAACTAAAAACAACAATAATAAATAATAAAATGAATGCCGCGATTTCAATATTCATAAGGATTCATTTTTAGGTGTCGTCAATATGTCAGTTTTGTATGTTTAGATTGCTGAAAATAAGTATTTGTACTTTAGATGCTGAAATTACGTCAGTATTGTACGTTTTAGTGCCTGTAAAAACCTAAGTAAAAGTACGTTTTATAGAACCACATTTTACGTAAAATACATACGAATTATCATGAGTTCACGTTAAAGAGACAGGAGAGGAGAGGAATCGCGAAAAGTAGAGAGAGAAAGGGTACAGATGGTAAAACATCTCAGCTTTTTCCTTAACCACCACAAATGGTGACTCATCCACTGCCTCGAACAGACATCATGCCAAGACAGCTACCTCACAACACTGAGGAGCTGAAGCCTTTCTTCTAGAATCTCGAAGAACAGAGGCACAGTGATATTCAACAGTCTTCAACAGCACAGTAAGAATCAATGAAGCCAAATTTCTGGTTTAAATAACATCAGCAGACATTAAACACCCTAACAGCAGGAAATAAAACATACATTTAATCCATCAAAATTAAATGAAGATTAATTTGCAACCATTGCTACTGTGACCCCTCTGACCTCTTCCATCACAGCAGGTTTCTGAAAGTCAATTCGTTCTGACAGCAAAAAATACATAAATTCATAAATTAATTAATAAAATATACACAAAGTTGGTTTGAAACAAAAACATGCCCTGACAGACCGACAGCAAATCCAAGGCTGCTGACACATTTCCAAGAACTGATCTCCCAAAGGCTTTTTTTTGTGTCTGCTCAGTTTGACTATGACATATATTAAAATGACTATCATCTCTCTGAGGAATCTAGAACTTTAAGTACATTGTAAACCTGAAAGTGTAACTGATGAACATGGATTTGTTATTTAGCATAACATTTCAAAGAACACCACAAAAAGGCTTCACAGACAATACCATTAGGGCTGCCACTAACAACTATTTTTATTTAGTTGAATCTATCGATTAATCTAAACGATTAATTTCCCACAAAAAATACAATTTTACTTAAGAATATTTCATTAAACTATATTTTATTAAACCAAATGAAATCCAAACTTCTATGAAATCCTTTTTTTAAAGCAAAAGTAAAGTGCAACATAGAGTGCAAGAAGCAAGTGTCCATCTCATAGTCCAAATCACTGAAATCAAAGTTCAGTATTATAGTGTAAGAATGTCAATATATCCACGTGTTCTAGTCTACTAATAATACAATTATAATCAAAAAACACCATAAATGTTATTTACCAGAATTTATTTAGGCGACAAATGTAAATGTGCAGTATTTCTGAAAAAGATATCTATTTTTTTTTTTAAATAAAATCAATTAATTGGAGATGCTTTGATTTTAAAATTTAAAAGAACCATTAAAATGGAATCTAGAAAAATAATGGAAAACAGAATTTGGTAAAGATGAAACTGTAAAACTCAATTAATTAGACAGGCTTTTTGATTAATACAATTTAATTTAACAATTAAAACAATATAGAAAAATGGAAAAAAAATGAATTTGGAAATAAAACATTTCATAGGGACCTATAATTATAATTCATTTTTTTGTGGTAATAAAAATAGATGCAAGTGAACAATAGCCTTTAAAATTACTTAAAATACATATATAATAGCAATGAGGCAATAATAATTAGTTCAAACAAAGTATCAAAAGTAAGAAATCATATGGTTTTATTGAACAAAACTGTTAAAATACATAATGCATTATAAACAATAGAGCTAATGTACATTACGCATTACAACAAAGGCCTGCAGAGGGCACCAATGGCTTGATGATTGTTATTACACATTGCTGTGCGATCTAATCCTTGTTTAATATTTACCAAGCACCATTTCATTCAAGTGTCCACTTAATCTTTAATATTTGGCCATTTCTTTAGGACAGAAATGCTATAGCCACTGTAATTAAAAGAATATGTGGACATCAAAACGTGTAAACTCAGAGTGAGGGTGTGAGCTTTTATCTTGAAACCACAATGTATTCTCCTGTGTTTGTGTAGATTTATAAATGATTTACCTTACAAATCTGATGAAATGGCACACATTGCGTTCCCAGATGAACGTTATAATAAACCCAAACTCACAACAACATAGAGATGGAGTTTGAGACGCTCCACACATGTAAATGATAACAGTTCCTGTGGAACTACTGTGAACGGAGCCGCTGTGTGACGCACGTACTTAACCTACAGGCATGTAAATAATTAAAGCGCGTATACTGTATTAGAACTGCATCGCATTTAATTATTTAATTAAATAGTAGCATTTGTGAATTCACAATTATGCTTAATTATGATTTTTAAATGGGTTTAATATATCACGCAGCCTTTGGAAACAGTCTAATAATGTGTTTTATGGATTCTCGTCCGTGAAATACGGCACTTCCGGTATTTTGCCGATTAGTTGACGCGAGCAAAATGAAGTTGAGGATTTTTAAAATATACACACACACACACA
>NW_015505698.1:0-1146 GCF_001515645.1 Sinocyclocheilus grahami
ACACACACACACACACACACACACACACACACACACATTTATACTGTACAAACTGTGTTTTCTATCCCCTTACCCTAACTCTGCATCTCACACAAAACTTGCATTTTTAGTTTTAAAAAATATATATAATTTATAACCTTGTTTCCTCTTGGGGACCAAAATAATAGTAATAATAATAAAACGGCACTGTTTACTGAGAATGAACATAGATGAGGGGCTCTGGGACGCAGCATAAATTCAATGCCACCTGTTGCAAAAAGTGTGTTGTTTATCATTTAAAATACACATTTTTCGTAGTAAACCCCAAATAGCCTATAGCTTACTCTAAAATGACTATGTTATGCAAACCTCACACGAACCATGGTAAATGTATTATGTAACAAACTGTGTCCGCACACAACAGCAGCTGACGCATGTCTTCCACTGATCTGCACGCACACAGAAGGGCCTCTGGGGGAGGGGCTTTCACAACATCCGGGCTTTTGTGACGCGCATGACAGCCGTTGTTAAACTCAGACGACAGTAAATACCAAAGAAGCAGACGGTCCGTCAGCAAATACATGCATCTGTCAGACACAGCAGAGGAGGTGTTCGCGGTTTAACAGCTCGCAGGGGGCTATACGTGCCCAAACACGATGTCTCACCAACATTAAATGGTAAGTGAATGTAATTGGTTTTTAAACGGTGTGTGGTAGCTCTATGCTATCGCCTCAGCTGTAGGCCTCGGTCACCTGTTCTACCGATTCAGAAATGATTTATCCGCTTTCAAATGTTTATTATGCAGTAGGAATAACGTTTGAAGTTTGTAAGGGCTTTATGTGGCAATACTTCTGCACTCTTCAGCAGTTTATCTGAGTTAGCAGCGCCTGAATCAATTGGACACTACGACCGTGTTTCAAAACCTATAGAGATGCCTACCTAGACAACGCTTGGTCATCGTAGGCACATTACCTGTTAGGCGTTTCTCGCCGTGAATGATGCTGTCTAGGTAAGTTAGGCAGAACTTAGATTAGAGAAAAATGAATAGGCTATAACGTATTTATCACTGCCATAGCTTACTATGATCTTAAAGGGGTCATATGATGCTGCTAAAAAGATAATTATTTTGTGTATTTGGTGTAATGAAATGTTTATGCGGTTTAAGGT
>NW_015505698.1:1564-3995 GCF_001515645.1 Sinocyclocheilus grahami
CCTCAGTGACCAGCACGGATCAGCTCTAGGCATGACGAAGCGGATATCGTCCTCTTTTGAAAGGCCAAACAAAGTAGCTTTCACAACGAAACACACAGCGTCTTCACGACATGGCGGCGGCAGCAACAATACTACAGCGAGACTAAAAGTTACGCCGCCTTTCTTTGCGTGAACATTTGGGCAGCGTTATGCAAATCTTCCCACATAGTGATGTAGATATGTGGGGGCGTGTTAGAACGAGCCGTTTTAGGTAGGCGTGGCTGACTCTTAACTTTTATAAAGAATATCTCTTTGGATTTGAGACTTTAGTCTTTGCAACTTTACAGATCTTCTTTATGCACCAAGAGCTTGTAACACTCCAAAGAGAAAGGAACAATTGAAATCGCATCATATGACCCCTTTAACAATCATTGGTGTCAACAAGCTTTTTTATTGAGTCTTAAATGTTAGTGGTGTAGGCAGCTTTAGACATGAAAACAAATCGAGACCCACCACTAAACTAAATGCTGTTTTGAACTGTCTACATGACTAAAAACTAATGTAGAAACACGTGATTTAAAAAAAAAAAAGGCTTAATTATTATTTTTTGAGGATTTCCAGGTAGTTATTACAAGCTTTAGATATGCAGTTGAAGTTATAGTAATGTTTATAACAATGCTTCTGTATAACACTTATGCATGTTTACTGATGCACTTTAATGTGCAGGTGAAACATTGAAAATCCAGACAGTTTCACTCTTCCACCCAGAAGTCTCTTCATCACCACCTTGGCACTTAACATATGTTTTTACATGAAGAGGGGCGAGAAACCCGAGGGATACAGACAAATGCGACCCAAGACGTTCCCTGCGAGCAACTACAGTGGCAATAGTCAACAAATGCTGCAGGAGATCCGAGAGAGCTTGCGGAACCTCTCCCGGCCGCCAGATGCTCCCAAAACCGACGTGAGCGTCGGGAAGGGCCCGCCAGATGATCCCAGACAACAAGGGCGGAGCAACAACCCCAGGACCCCCCACCATCACAGAGCACTGCAGGAGATCCGCAGGTCACTCATGCCATTTGCTAATGAAACTACCTCTAGCGGACACGCTGCAGATATCAACAGACACATGCTGCAAGAGCTGCAGGATGCTGGCTTTGATGAGGTAATGGACCTTGTGGAGTTTGGTAGGAAGAGAAGTTTCCTACCAAACTCCTCCAAACCCCCCCCCAAATGTGTCATATCAATCTCTTGTGCCAGGAATGTTCTCTACTGTCACTTTATAATTTCGCTTATTTGAGGAATGACAGAAATGGTATGTTGCCAGACCTGCTCTGGTTGAAGAATGGAGCTCAACATGTCGTACTCAATTGCTCACTAACACTGGGTGTGATGTACATATTTGTTTTTTTTCCCAGTAAGATTAATTGCCCTGCTTGTTTTTTCATGTGGTGGATGTGCATAAAGGTAGTCAAAAACAAATTTTGGTCACTTGCTGTGGTTGTACATGCAGGCAAACCATCATTGTAACGTTACATTTTGATTATATGAGAATACTTTCGTAAAGGATAACATATAGTCAGAAACCCAGACGGTGATCAGGACTCGATGTGAATCGACTGTCTGTTCATTTCGGTTATTTTTCTTAACCGACGCTCGTTAACCGATTATTAACCGTTAACCGACAAGATTATTTTAAATTAGAATTTAATTAAATTAGAAAGGATAAGTGTCTGTGAACCGTTAAAAATACTAACATTTGTTTCCCAGGGATTAATTTTACATGCGTAAAAAGCATAAAGCTAGGCTATATGAGGATTCACGGTCTTCATATCACACACATCACGCACCTGCAGCGCTTCTGCCAGCAGAGAAAAACATAATAAAGCTAGGCTATATATATATATATATATATAATATATAAATAAATGGGCATATAATAATAAATAGGCCTATACGAGAAAACGAAAGAAAAACTGTGCAATAAGTAGCCTAGTATGCAGAGTTTCGGTTCATTGTTGTGCTGCGCGAAAGGAAACCAAGACGGCAGAAAGCGGCGTCCTATTTTTCTTTAGGCTTATTTTACAAAAGCACAAAGATTTGTTTTTATTGTGAATGTACACAAATAAAGGCAAACCTTTTACAATTCCGATTATCTTTATGACTAAAAGGAGTAATTGCGTCCACTGTTAGAAGGAAAAAACTCAAGTGATTGCGCCGGCGCAGCATGCACACACAGTTAAGCT
Organism: Sinocyclocheilus grahami; assembly: GCF_001515645.1. NCBI lineage: Eukaryota > Metazoa > Chordata > Actinopteri > Cypriniformes > Cyprinidae > Sinocyclocheilus > Sinocyclocheilus grahami. The sequence goes on from NW_015505698.1 coordinate 3,790, forward strand.
GTGCTACCTTGACAATGCAGCCTGTTTATTATCACAATAAAATACAATCAGTCAAACATATGGAAAAAAACATTTGATTTTGTGTCGAATGAGAGACCCAACGTTGGTTTCAGTTTCGTTTTAGCCTAAATTAATTTGTTTTGGCTTGTCAAGTTTATTTGTACAGTGCTTTTCACGATACAAATTTGTTCTTTTCTAAATACTGT
>NW_015505698.1:4059-7328 GCF_001515645.1 Sinocyclocheilus grahami
TAATTCTTGTTATTTTCTAAATACTGTTAATTGAAAGGATTTGTTGTGGAGTGAGGGGAACTAAAATAGCCTAGCTATGTTTATTATAATGTTTGTAAACATTTCACTCGGCATTAGGCCTATTTCTGAATGAAACAATAAAATGCGACATACTTGACTTGCGTTTTTTCTCTCTCTAAAAAAACACATTTTTTATATACGTGTAGCGTATTTTAACCATGCAGCAAACCTTTTCTAAAATGTACATAATAAATGCCATTCTGGACATAGCTGTTAGCTATGGTAGAGTTCCAGGAGGGGGACTGAGCACCTCTGAAGCAGAGAATACTGTGTTATCATGAACTCAGAACTAACACCATTACATAAGCATTAACATAAGCAGATATTTCATGAAAAGAACAGTATGATGCATAGTAATTATGTGACAAAGAAATGTGCTCTTTACTGCTAGTTATTGCCCAAACTATACATGACTGAACAAGGTATGTTGGAAGATACAATGCAGCTTACTAAAATCTTGTAATAACTCCATCAGTATTTTAAACTTGGGGAAATGTCAGTAAAACAAATGTCACGCATTGTATTTACCTCCCAAAAGCCATTCGGTGTTAATAGCTTGTTACTTAGCTAGGGGGAAAAAATGACTCTAGAGAGGGGCATTTGTCTAAATATATCCCCTGTATTACATATTCATTATGTTTTTACTTAATCTGTTTCTGCTGTCTTATTTAAAGTAGGTTTAAACAAATACATTTTAAATAATTTTCTGACAGCCACCTTTTAATTGAAACATAATATCAGTAAGCATAAATGCTGCCTGCTGGAATTTAAATATTTGTATAGAACTCAGTGGCATATGTTTTATCTAAAAAGAAATGGCAATCAAATGAATAGTTTGGACTTCTTTAATATTATAATAATGTACCAACTGGCAGGGTTCCCTGTAAAGCTTTTTTTTCCTTAAAGGGATAGTTCACCTAAAATCTAAATAAACAGGATTGTTAAGAGGACTTGAAAAAATCTTCTCCGGTTCCTGTTGTTGATGTATGGATGCTTCCTCTAGGTCCATCCCAAATTCCACCGACAGTGTTGCGGCACCAAAGCTGGAAGGGTTCAAAGGAGTCTCTGGCCCCACAGCGACACAGTGCTCTAATGACTGATGGCATGATTTACCGTCCCAGTAGCCCTGGACCTCAAAGCGACCTCTCACGGCCTGCTACCTTTCCTCAAAATCTTGCCGCTGCAGCCAGCGGTCAACGAGTGAATCCTCCCCTCCCACGGCAGGTGCGTAGCATCACTCCTCCTCCCTCCTCATGGGACTCCAATCCCTCAACCAAGCGGTATTCTGGGAACCTGGATTACTTGGTGCCTCGGCTCTCTCCTGTGCCTCAGGGGCCCCGTCCCGATGGCTATATAAACCCTCCGTCCCAGGCACAGCGAGGGATCAGTCCGGTACCTGTGGGTAGGCAACCCATCATCATGCAAAGCTCCGGGGGCAACAAGTTTACCTTCCCTCCATCCTGGCCCCAGAATGGCAACATCCAAAGCGAGTATGTGGCCATTAATAGCAGTGGCCGCCAGCCACCACCACCTCCGTATCCCATGCACCAGACTAACAGACAGAGTCCCACGGCCCAGCAGATGCAATCCAGCGCTCTTGCTTCACCCTCAAACGGAGCCAACCTTCCCCCAAGCATGCTGGTGCCCAACCGCAATAGCCACAACCTTGATTTGTACAACCTTGGGGTACTACCCCAGGTCAGACCTCCTGTGCAGCAGCCTCAGACTTCCCCCGGTCACAGCACCAATCAGGACGTTCCTTCGTCATGGCCCCACAGCGTTCCAGGGCGCTCCAACTCCTTCACCAATGCCCAGCCCAGTGGACGTCAGTGCCCGTCTGTGCCCAGCTCTCAACCCTCCGGCACGACTGTCACCACCATTACACAGGCCCCCATTTTGCAGCCGGTAAAGAGTATGCGAGTTCAGAAGCCAGAGCTGCACACGGCCGTGGCCCCTACACACCCACCATGGATGCAACAGCCTCCGTCCTCTGCTTATCAAGATCCGTCTGCTTCCACAGCTGCCCCCGAAGTCCCGAGCTACCAAGGCCCACCTCCACCTTACCCTAAACACCTGCTACAGCAGCAGCCTCCACCGGGGTACGACCCCAACCCCGGCGCAAAACCCAGCAACAAAGAGGAGGATGGAGTGGACAACGACAATGACACTGACAGCACCTGCTCCAGCGAGCGCACTGAGGGCTCCGAGGAGCGCGAGAAAAAACAGATCACGACGTCTCCTGTGCCGGTGCGGCGTTGTAAACGCGACGAGGAGCGCAAGGGGGAAAGCGGAGTTCCCATGTACTCCCCACAGGCTTTCAAGTTCTTCATGGAGCAGCATGTGGAGAACATCCTGAAGAACCACCAGCAGAGGATCCGAAGGAAGAAGCAGTTGGAGAGCGAGATGCAGCGGGTTAGCATGCATTTCTTCACTGACACATCCTCTCATAATAGGGCCTTTCGCACCGCAGGAACCTTTTCATAGTACCAGAACTAATTGTGAAACTACCCACTTTTTGGCGTTTTCGTACCGCCAGAACTGGGAGTGATTTTAGTACCGGACTGCCTTTTTCGAGAACCAAATTAGCTCCTACTCCGGAGCAGGGTCTAACCAGCACAACTGGTACTAATCGTGACGTAAGTAAACATTGATTGGCCAAACGCGTATGAAAATGCCCTCACCCGCCATGATTTAAAATGCCGTCAAAACATACTGTAAACATTGTGTCAACTTATTTCGCAAGTATGGAGAACAGCGATAGATGGACGGACGCTGAAGTGCAGGCACTTGTAGCAAATGTAGCACTGCCAGTTGTCGTTGGAGATTCTTAGTCCTCCTTTCCGTTCTTTCAATCTCTTTACGTATACGTCGACTTTCCATGTCCATTATTGTGAAACCCGCGAGACACAACAAAAACACAGCTCTGATCACAGCGTCCTCCATCCTCCTGTTGTTAATGTTGTTCTTCTTTGTTTAACTTCCGCGCACAAATGACTTCACTGTCGACCGGCTTACGTCACTTCCTAGTACACACTCTCGGTGCGAATGCAACCCTTTAAATGGTACTGGGAAATAGTCCGCGCAAAATCGTCCCAGTACTTTAGTACCGTACATTTAGTTCTGGAACTAAAGCGGTGCGAAAGACCCTATAGAAACCTAGTAGCCAGAAAGAAAAGCTAACTTTTAAGAAAAACGTCAGACGTAGGCTA
>NW_015505698.1:7688-23908 GCF_001515645.1 Sinocyclocheilus grahami
AAGTATGGAGAACAGCGATAGATGGACGGACGCTGAAGTGCAGGCACTTGTAGCAAATGTAGCACTGCCAGTTGTCGTTGGAGATTCTTAGTCCTCCTTTCCGTTCTTTCAATCTCTTTACGTATACGTCGACTTTCCATGTCCATTATTGTGAAACCCGCGAGACACAACAAAAACACAGCTCTGATCACAGCGTCCTCCATCCTCCTGTTGTTAACGTTGTTTTTCTTTGTTTCCGTTGTTAAACGCCGCTCACAAATGACGTCGCTGTCGACCGGCTTACGTCACTTCTTAGTACACACCGTCGGTGCGAATGCAACCCTTTAAATGGTACTGGGAAATAGTTCACGCAAAATCATCCCAGTACTTTAATACGGTCCATTTAGTTCTGGAACTAAAGCGGTGCGAAAGGCCCTAATGTTCTTTGCTTCTCTGCTCTGCTGTTAAAGGGATAGTTCACCCAAAAATTAAAATTAGGCTGCGTTTTACTCACCCCCGAGGCATACTAGGTGTATATGACTTTCTTCTTTCAGACGAATCCAGTCGGAGTTATATAAAAAATGGTCTTTGATCTTTCAAGCTGTTTAATGCCACTCAGCGGGTGTTGCATTGCTTCAGTCCAAAAGAACTTAAATAAAAAGCGCCCATCCATAAAAAAAAAAGTGTCTCACACAGCTCCGGGGGGTGAACAAAGGCCTTCTGTAGCGAATCGATGCGTTTTTGTAAGAAAAATATCCATATTCAAAACGTAATAATCACTTTAATCTAGTTTGCACCAGCAGTTGTACACGGAAGCGGCTCCGGGCGGATGACGTATGAGTTCAGCGCTGTGCATGCGCCGGTGAGTCTCGTGAAAACCAATGTTTGTTTACAGGATCAAAGGAAGCAAAGTTTCCTTACTTTAGCAAAGGAAAACCAGTCTCCTCTTGGCTTATATCGAAATCCTCTGACATTCTTCTTTACAAATCCTCATTTTGTACTTCTAATAAGTGACCGTTGTTTTGTTTTGATCTCTCTGCTGTGCTTACGCGTTCGTCACTTCTGAGCGGTGCATGCGCAGCGCTGACCTCATACGTCATCCGCCGGAACTGCTTCTGTTTACAACAGTGAGCGTAAGCTACATTAAAGTGATTATTACGTTTTGAATATGGATATTTTTCTTACAAAAACGCATCGATTCGCTACAGAAGGCCTTTGTTCACCCCCCGGAGCCGTGTGAGACACTTCTTTTTTTTTTTTTATGGATGGGCAATTTTTATTATTTTTTTGGACTGAAGCAATTACACCCCCTCGTGTCGTTCCAAACCTGTAAGACCTTTGTTCATCTTCGGAACACAAAATAAGATATTTTTGATGAAATCTGAGAGTCTCTGATCTTGCATAGACAGCAACGCAACTGCAATGTTCCCAGGTCCAGAAAGGTAGTGAGGACATTGGTAAAACAGACTATGTGACATCAGTGGCTCAATTTCAATTTTGCGAGTCTACGAGAATACTTTTTGTGTGCAAAGAAAACAAAAATAAAGACTTTATTCAACAGTTCTTCTCCCCTGGGAACATTTCAGTTGCGGTGCTGTCTATGCAGGATCAGAGAGCTCTCAGATTCCATCAAAAATATCTTAATTTGTGTTCCGAAGATGAACGAAGGTCTTACGGGTTTGGAACGACATGAGGGTGTGTAATTAATGACAGATTTTTAATTTTTGGGTGAACTAACCCTTTAATTTCCTTTTGACTTTGAACTTTTCCCATCTTTCTTCAATTATTCTTTCCTGCCCTTTTATACTCCTTTTCTCTTGTCTGTCTGTCTTCTATATCTTTCAGTCTGTGGATCTCCTCCGTAAGCCTGCTTTCTTTTCTATGTGTGATCAACTGGCTTTCATAGTTTAAAGGTTTCTTCTGGAGTAATCTTCGCTCAAGTGTGGTAACGTAAGACCGTCAGTTGGACAGCATGTGTATGTTCCTCAAATATTCCTATGAGCTCCATTCTGAAGCCTAGTGAGCTGCCTACCAAGACAGCATTACAAGGTGTCATATGTACATTGCAAAGGCTGTTATGAAAATCAGTTCTGTGATGGTTAGAAAAGCTATATCTAGACAATAGACTGCAAGGCAGCTCACTGGGTTTTAGGACAAAGCTAAGACCTTAAGGGTTTCCTGCAGCTCTGTAAGTTCACATCTATGCCCATGTGGGGTTTGTCCTGTCTTTTCACATTTTCTGCACTGATTGTTGTCAGTTGGGTAGTGATGTTTATGAATGGAGCAGAGTTACTACACTTTTACTGGTAGATAAAGTAATAATAGTTTAGACAAAATATTTAAAACAGAAACGTACAGTAGGTGACTGATTGGGTAGAATTTATTGTATGATAGATAATCTAAATCTGCCGTCTTCTGTGGGTGTATGTTTCTTGAAAACCCACCTCAAACCTTGTGTGATTTAAGGTTCATTGTTGTCTGGCTACTTGGCTACTGGCTTTGATTTGATGTGTTTAAGTTAAGTGTTATGATCATAATATTTCAGTAAAATACAACCCGATTTCAGCTAACAAGATTTCAGGTTAAGGTTGTGCCAGAGAAGAGGTAAAAAGATCTTATAATATGCATACTTATGTGCAGTGGTCGACCGATATATTGCCAAGGGCGAAATATCGGCTGATATTTGGCATTTTTTTAAATATCGGCATCGGCCGATAAGTTTTCCTGTTTGGCCGAAGCGTTCGAGGTGGGACTTTTATTTTGATGGTTTTACACAGACTTCTATTCATATTAGACAGAACTGTTAACGACAACAGCGAACAAGAGGGAGAATGTGAGCACTGTCTAATAATTGGATAGAACGTATAAACAAAGGAATTAAAATGTATACAAAAAGTATTATAATGATTGCTTTTATATTATTAGTAATAGAAAGGCAAACATTATAATACTTTCTTGTTTGCCGTCAGCATTTAGCAAATACGCATTTATATCATTTAAACAAATCTTTGAATAACTAATGAACATTTAATTTCACAAAGTTTGCAAACTTAGTCGGATCCAGTTGTGAGATCTTGTGAAGTGTGCATTTTTATCTTGCATGATCGCGTGTTCTCTGCGTGATGGTCGGTCCGTGTGAATGTAATGCAGACAGGTGAAGAGTTCAGCTTCACTAGAGATGCGCGATCGACAAACTTTAAACTCGTGATTTCAAATTATGCTGCACTTTATGCATTTGCCCACTGCCATATTCATGTCTTTTCCACTGTGTGCTGTATGTAAAATGAGTGTTACCTTGGCTTTATTTGGAAAAAATATGATTTCCAATGCACACAAACTTCCCAGAATACTGAGTGCTCTGTTGGTTACAGTGTTTACTTCCTTTTTTTATTATATTTTTTATTAAATATACTTTAGATGACAAAGTATTTCACAAATAAATAAATGTTTATTTGACACATTTACTTTTTAATCCATTTTCAAATGCTTTCAAATTTCTTAAACATTAATTAAAATAAATAAAAATATATCGGCCATCGGCCACCCTGCTTTCCAAGATATCGGCATCAGCTGTCAAAAAAAAAACAATATCGGTCGACCACTACTTGTGTGTTAAAATGCACATGAAATGAAATCCAGACGGCCAGAAAGTGACACTGCGTATCAGTCATGCTGAAGCATGAGGGAAACATATTACAGTTGAAATTCTAGCAACATTGCAAATTCATTTCAAGTACATTTGCATTTCCTAGTTGTGCAAGCACGATCAATGGCGAAATATTATAAGAAAGAGTAGGTATTGAGGTAGTTTTGATCACTGTGCATTGCATGCATTGCTGTTTTTTTCAGTGCTGAAAGCTGCTGCCTGCCAAAGTTGTGAATATTACATGATTGAATGGCTTGTATGTTTTCTCAAATAATTTCAGAAGTTCATTTAATCTGTCTTTGTGTGTTGTGTGAGCGAGTTTGTAGTTAGGCCTATGTGTAAGTATCTGTTCTGTTAGGGCTGGTATCTCAACAATGTGTTGTGTGTTCAGGTGGGACTTTCAAATGACGCTCAGGAGCAGATGCACATGATGCTGTCCCAGAAAGAATCCAACTACATCCGCCTCAAGCGTGCCAAAATGGACAAATCCATGTTCGAGAAGATCAAGACTTTGGGAATCGGGGCGTTTGGAGAAGTGTGTTTGGCTCGGAAAGTGGACACGGGAGCGCTGTATGCCATGAAGACCCTACGTAAAAAAGATGTCCTGTTGCGGAACCAGGTGGCCCATGTGAAAGCTGAGCGGGATATTCTTGCTGAAGCTGATAATGAGTGGGTCGTCCGGTTGTACTACTCGTTTCAGGATAAAGATAACTTGTATTTTGTGATGGACTACATCCCTGGTGGGGACATGATGAGTCTTTTGATCAGAATGGGCATTTTCCAAGAGGACTTGGCTCAGTTTTACATCGCAGAGCTTACCTGTGCTGTGGAAAGCGTCCACAAAATGGGTTTCATCCATCGAGACATCAAACCTGACAACATCCTAATTGATCGTGATGGACACATTAAACTGACAGACTTTGGACTGTGCACTGGCTTCCGATGGACTCACGACTCCAAATACTACCAAAGCGGTGAGCCTAACAAACAACTCAGACCAAAATATATTTATGCTAAATTGACCCCATTATTTTGTGCTATTATAGACAAATAGCTACTTATTAAATAAAATATTGCCAATAGTTAATGCAGTATGTTAGTGCATAGGGCATTTAATTTGTTTATTACATTAGCCGTAATCAGTGTTGGGTGTAACGCGTTACTGTAATTAAATTACTTATCCAATGAAAAAGTAAAGTAAGGGATTACTGTTCATTTGTAGGTAATTTAATTACAGTTACTTATGAAGTACTTGCGTTACATACTGTAAATAATTTCAACCGTTCTTAAATCAATATTGAATTTGAAATCTAAATCTACAGTCTAAAGATAAAATTGAATGCAGCGTCTTTAACCCTCTGTGCACCGGCGCGTTCACTTTCAGTTTTTCCTGATTCACAGAGAAACCTTAAATACTCTGATACAGATAAGACTAAAATCAATCGAATCTAAAAAGGGCCTACTTTTATTTGTGTACACTGACAATAACAACAAAACATTGTGCTTTTGTAAAATGAACAAAACAAACAGGGTGTGCTTTCTGCCGTCTCGGTCTCCGTGAGCAACTTTCTACGCATCACAAATATGAACTGAAACTCAGCGAATGCTTGACACAGAGACATGAGAAATATGTCTATAGAAAGCTTGAAGTGTCTACTTTTAAATGAACAAATTCAATCGAAAACGAATATTCTCCGATTATGTAATCCGTATGAAACTAAAGCGAGGTACAGTCTTTCCCGAATCTGAAAGAAAATCAATATTGAATTTGAAATCTAAATCTACAGTCTAAAGATAAAATTGAATGCATCGTCTTTAACACTCTGTGCACCGGCGCGTTCACTTTCAGTTTTTCCTGATTCACAGAGAAACCTTAAATACTCTGATACAGATAAGACTAAAATCAATCGAATCTAAAAAGGGCCTACTTTTATTTGTGTACACTGACAATAACAACAAAACATTGTGCTTTTGTAAAATGAACAAAACAAACAGGGTGTGCTTTCTGCCGTCTCGGTCTCCGTGAGCAACTTTCTACGCATCACAAATATGAACTGAAACTCAGCGAATGCTTGACACAGAGACATGAGAAATATGTCTATAGAAAGCTTGAAGTGTCTACTTTTAAATGAACAAATTCAATCGAAAACGAATATTCTCCGATTATGTAATCCGTATGAAACTAAAGCGAGGTACAGTCTTTCCCGAATCTGAAAGCTTGAAGTGTCTACTTTTAAATTTGGATATGTGAAGATGCTCCAACTTCCATGTCTTGGTCAGAAAGCCTCCTACAAACCAAAGTTGTCTACAAACCAAACAGTCACTTTTCACCATCACATCTTCGGTTCAACTAGGGTAAGGTGTTCAACTTTTTCTATCTGTGTCTTGTCAGGTGATCATGTGCGTCAGGACAGTATGGACTTCAGTAAGGAGTGGGAAGACAGTGCTAACTGTCGCTGTGGAGACCGATTGAAGCCACTGGAGCGCAGAGCCGCTAGACAACATCAGCGCTGCTTGGCACACTCATTGGTGGGCACTCCCAATTACATCGCACCTGAGGTTCTGCTGCGCACAGGTATGTCAGTGTGTGTGTGTAGTAGTACCTACTCGTGAACAATAGTAAACTTCATTTATCAAGCACTTTTCATACACTTACAAAGATTGCTTGACAAAGAAATACATGTTTCATGTAGTTCACACATAAATAAATATACTCACCCACATCATTCAAAACCTGCATGACTTTCAGTCTTCAGAAGATGTTTGTGACTGAGACATCATTCATGCTCATTGCATCTTGTTTTCCTTACATTGAAACAAATCAAATGAGCATTTCAACATTTTAAGGCTGTTCATCTCTAGTCGGAAAGCAAAGACAATTTCAAACTACAAAACGATCTCATCAGTTTAGTACACTTGAGCAGGAAGAATGAAGGCACAGTTATACTTCTGTCCATTCTTTTTCATTTTCAGTATTCATTATGGTCTCGCCTTTATTTGTATTAAAGCTGTTATTTGTGTGATGAAATATCTAAACAGTGCTGATTCTAGTACACCTTTGCAGTACTAGAGTAGATGTGTCTATAAAGTGACGTGACGTGACATGTGGCCAAGTATGGTGACCCACACTTAGAATTAGTGCTCTGCATTTACCCATCCAAAGTGCACACACACAGCAGTGAACACACACAAACCGTGAACACACACCCGGAGCAGTGGGCAGCCATTTATGCTGCGGCACCCGGGGAGCAGTTGGGGGTTCGGTGCCTTGCTCAAGGGCACCTCAGTCGTGGTATTGAAGGTGGGAGAGAGCGCTGTACATTCACTCCCCCCACCTACAGTCCCTGCCGGTACGAGACTCGAACCCACAACCTTTGGGTTATGAGTCCGACTCTCTAACCATTAGGCCACGACTTCCCCAAGAAGTTAAAAAAAGCTTAAATGCACTCAGATGTAGACTGTGATGTGCTTACAAGTAAATTTGAATGTACCACAGTGTTTTGTGCAGAAACCGGTCGTATGTTTGCTCCGTGTGTTGCACTCTCATTTATGGGGCAGCAGAGCAATTGAATGGAAATCAATTGCAGCATTTCAAACTCCTGAAATCAGATTACAGTAACTGGTTTATTTGCACACATATATTTAAAACAGGAATTATGTCCATTTTTGCAAAAGGCTTGTGGTACTATTGGTTTATGATGGTGGCACACATACTATTGTTCAAGTGTTGAACTAGTTTCTGTGTCACGTTGCTCATTTGCTGTGTTGTAAGGTACAACAGAACTTTCCACTGCTGTAATCCTGAGATTTCATAACCCTATAAATTAATTAAATTGGTATGATTGTTTTGTTTTATTTATTTACTTGTTTCCTTAATCCTAGGTTACACCCAGCTCTGTGATTGGTGGAGTGTGGGTGTTATCCTCTATGAGATGGTAGTCGGTCAGCCTCCTTTTCTGGCAACAAATCCTCTTGAGACCCAGATGAAGGTGAGAATATATGCTGGTCCTTATAGGTGGATATGTGTTTGGTCTCATGTTGTAACGCATACAGTGGTGGCCAAAATGATTAGAACACCTGACAAATATTGACCTTTTTTGCCTCAATAACATGATTTCATTTCATAATGTTCATGAAACATGCAGATGGTTTCTCTGAGCACAACAAATATCAGATGAAGTGAGCCCGTACTGTTTTTATCCACTTTTAACTTTAATATTTGGTATGTCCACCTTTTGCAGCAATTACAGCAGCACATCTCTCTAAGGGTGTGCGATATATATCATCTGCGATAATATCGTAATTGTTTTAACAATGTGCGCAAAAACCAAACAAAACATAGCTACGGGGTGCACGCAAGGCTATATCTTACTCATTTTGTTAATAAAAGTTAGATGTTTAATATATGCAAATTTGCCATTGTACTATTTTATGGCTGATGTGTTTTAATTGAGATAAATCACAAACTATGATCGTTTTAAGGTAGCCTGAGGGGAAATCCATATTCATTTTGTTTAGAAAAGTTCAGTTTGATATTGGTGAATTTATCATTGTACTATTTTATTGTATAGCCTTTTTTTCATTAATAATAATGAGCCATAAGCATTCATTTAAAGTAAGAGGAAAATCCAAAAAACTTTCATTTATTTGTGTTACAACGTAGGTAGGCCTACATCAGTCTTATTCATTCTGTTCATAAAAGTTTTACGTTTAATATAAGCGACTTTGTCATTGTAGCATTGCTGATGTTGTGTGTGTGTGTTTTCATTAAGAGTAGGCCTGATATTGAATCAACCTTAAGCATTCTTTTATTTTTTTTTTATTTTTTTTCCAAGAATAAGAAAAACCTAACATTTAAAGATCAAAATAAGCGCTACATGTGAGAATGTGAGATTTGTTGCTGCTGAGGTAGACGCTCTCGCTCTTTCTCTGCTGGCTGTCTTTTTTTCTTTTTGCAACGTTATGGGCTTCAACTCGGTTAACTGACACAGACATGTATTGTTGATTTTTCTGACGCCACAGATCAATAAAACGTAATAGCCTCTGCACGGACAATAATTAAATGATTTTAATTACTAAACCATATTGTTGATGAAAATAATAAGAGAAAAATACAAGTGGTTGTTGTTATTAATAATATATCAATGATTTTGAAAAAGTAACAAATTAATACCACTGTTTTAAATAGCAGCCGTTGAGCTGCGCGTGCTGAAGCTGAAGAGCTGAATGAACACGGTAAATTAATTCTATATGAGATAAATCGCATTCTATATGAGATAAATCAGATATACATCAAATAAACACAATATTACAACGTACAATTGCACAAAAGGCTGCAAACGAACAGCGCGCATCTGAAGTGTCTCTGAAGGAAATAATGCATTATTTATCGGCTTTAAGATATCGGCCAAATTTTCTTATCAGGCCGATACCGATAACAGAAAAAATGAGCCGATATGGGCCGATACCGATATGGTGGCCGATATATCGTGCATCCCTATTAAAAAGTCAATTATTTATAGCATGCAAGCCACCCAATAATCGCTGCTTTGTGCTTTGTTACTACAAAGTCTCAGCCTTCTGTCAATTTTATTATAAAATAAAACAATAAATGTGTTTTTACGCTCTTTAAATTGTAGTGAGATAATTCGCCTCAGTTCAAGCGGCATATGAATCAATGATGTTTTCCTCCTTAAAATTTGCAGCACGAAATAAACATGAAAATATTTGAATGAATGAAAAAAACCCAGAACAATTTAGTACAAACGAATGTCTCATGAAATCGATCAATCAGAGTATAAAAAAACGTCAATAAATCTGCATTTTATTGCTGTTTTTAATGTTAAATGTGAAGAATGACGGATGCCACAGACTTTTTTTTTTTGTTTGTTTTTTTTGGGCGAAGTAGCCTATAGGTGGAATTTTCATATTAACTTTATAACATGATTTTATTATCGTAATTTTGACTTTATTCTTAAAATATTACGAAGTTAATCTTATTTATTTAGTTATTTTCAATGTGCTGCTGTAGGCTATTTGTAGCTACTGAATGCAAACATCATTTTGGCACAGCGGCCCAAAAATACAAACAAACAAAATAAAGTAAAAAATAGTGAGGGAATAAACTAGTGTTTTCTGAGTCAGTGTTGCACAGATGAATTTGACAAACCTGACTCGCCATCTCCTCATTGGACGTGCCTTTAGAGAGAAATGCATCTTTACGGATTACATAATGAAATTAATTCGATTTGAATTATTTAGTTTTAAAATAGTAATGTAAAGCATTGTATAGATATACAGTATTTATCATGTCGGTGAGGCGCTCCTGCTCAAGACAGAGACGACTGAAAGCGCATCAGAAAGCATTTGTATTCCTTATTTTACAAAAGCACAAGGTTTTGTTGATATTGTGAGTGCACACAAATACAAGTAGACTTTGCAGTTCTGAATGAGGTATACTCTTACCTTTATGAGCAAAAATGATTTAATCATATTTTTAAGATTCCACTGTTATAAAAAAAAAAAAAAAGCAAGTGATGGAGCTGGCGCTTCCATGTCCTGCAGAGCGCGCTTCAGCTTCCACTCTCTGCACAAACGATTGGATATGCACCTAACAGCGCACATTTATCTAGGTTAAATGTTTAGATTAAAATCTATAGACAAAGCACTTCGTGCATTTCACAGTATTATTTTAGGCAAGTCGTCCTGTTGATTTGAGAAGGCTAAATTGATCAAACATATGCTCAACTCACTGTCAGCCGCTGGCCGCTTGGTCGTTCCTTTAAAAAAATAAAAACCTGAATTTAACAAACATAAAATATTTCTAAATTAACTTAATAAAGGAATGAAACAAAATATTACCACTTTGCCATTAAAAACCGAAACTGAACTATTTTAATGGCTGCAACAGCAGCTGTGTAATGGGGGGAGAGAGAGAGAGAGAGAAAAGAAAAGACACAGGCTCCAGTCGGACTTGAGCTGAGAATTCTGATAAGCTGTCGGACAAGGGCAATTCAAGGAAATTGCAGGAAAATTCATTTCCTCGTTTCAATTAAAAGTTCCCCTCAGCTCGGCGGGCCCCCAATCTGCCCGGGCCCATATGTACCTGCATACCCAGACGCTACACCACTGAATATAATCAAAAACCATGGCAACAAATGTTTTTAAGTCAGTTTAAGAAGTTTAATAAGTTGAAACAACTTTCAGAGTCAATTTGATTCAACTTGGAATGGTTGGAATGTTCTTCCGCGGTATGTGTGCGGTTCATAGTGCTGCTTTAAATATTAGTATTTAACATTTTATGTTTTATAGATCAAAGTGTTATGCATTTGTAACTGCAGTTTAAAAGCATTCATGTCCTGCATTAAACAGTGTGTAAACGCATCTAAATGCCACTTCAGATGCAGCTTCTGGGTTTCCTCCGCATTGCAAAGATTAATTTTGTTGATACTGATTTCATTTGCTTGGTAACGGTCCAAATGTCTTATTATTCTAATTCACTGCTTAAATGTAAGAATTTGACGCAAAAGTTAATGGACACTTTTAGAAAAAAATGGCTTTATAAACTGTAAAAATCAATAAACTCAAAGAATTTTACTTATTGGAAAAGATGAATTACTATCCGTGTGAACTGACCACCACACAGAATATGAAGAATAACAAAAACTCTAGGAGTCAGCTGTCTACAGCAGTCCTGAAGATACCAACACAATAACACGCTTAGCAAATAGTCTAATTATCGTTATCAATAAAATCCCAGAAAATATTGAGATTATTTTTGGTCAATATCGCACGGCACACCCTTACATCTCTCTGGCATAGTGTTGAACAACTTCAACACTAATGTTATCGCATGCCTTCTGCAACTCAAGCCAAAGGCCTTCCTTTGAATGTGCAATAGATCTGTCCAGTTTATTTTCCAACTCGCCCCAAATTTGCTCGATGGGGTTGAGGTCTGGACTTTGAGGGGGCCAGTCCATCATTTTCAACGTTCCAGCAGATATTGTAATGGCCAATTCAACAAAAACAACTGAAACCTCTTAAATATGCCAAGTGTTCTAACAATTCTGGCCACCACTGTGTGCAGCATTAACGAGCAGAGTCGACACTGACTGACAGCATCTGTTGATTTACTTGGCCCAGTGCAGTTATCAGCTCTATGTTAGCGCCACACAGAGTTTAATCATCCTGCTGTGTGTTTGTGTGTCCGTCTCAGGTGATAAACTGGCAGACAGCCCTACACATCCCCCTGCAGGCCAGGCTGAGTCCGGAGGCCACCGACCTGATCCTGAAGCTCTGCCGTGGCCCGGAAGACCGGCTTGGGAAAAACGGAGCCGATGAGATTAAAGCCCATCCCTTCTTCAGAAGCATCGACTTCTCCACAGACCTGCGGCAGCAACAGCATGCGCCTTACATCCCCAAAATCACACACTGCACTGACACCTCCAACTTTGACCCCGTTGACCCCGACAAACTCTGGAGCGACGACGCTGACGGCAACCACAACGACACGCTCAACCGCTGGTTCAAGAACGGCAAGCACCCGGAGCACGCCTTCTACGAGTTCACCTTCCGCCGCTTCTTCGACGATAACGGCCACCCGTACAGCTGTCCCAAGCCCATCGAGTGCGAGGATTATGACGGGGAGGAGGATGAGCCGGTCAAGCCGTCGAAGGGCTTAGGGCCAGAACAGGGGCGGGATTTAGTCTATGTTTAGTGTGAATGCGTGTGTGGGGGAAACTAACCCAGAAATCAAAAGAAACCAACCAGAAATGATATTTTGCATGAGCATAAATGTAATGGAGGACCATTCATATCAGCATTGTGATTATTTTCATGACAAGTTCATTTCAAACCTCCATTTCTCATTGCTGTAATGCAAACAAATATATTTAATAATAACTGACAGTTATACGATACGTATATATACATACAATATATGATTACCGTTAACCATTTAAAACAATGAAAATGACAAATTCAGAAGGAAAACATTTGAACGTAACAGGAATTTTGAGGGAAAATGTCTTTAATTCTCATGAACATGGCAACAATTTGAAATTCTCTAAAATGGACTTGATTTTTATTATGCAAAATATAATTTCTTCTTTTGATTTATGGGTAATCGGGGCATATTTTCACGATGTAGGATGTGAGTGTGTTTTTATGTTTGTTTTCTCTCCTCCATCTGTGGTGGTGACCCTTTGTGCTGTATTTATTATTTTTGGTTCAGGATGCACTTGTCTGGTGCCTTTTAAACAACCAAGAATCTAATGATGCAGTGGAGCTCTGTATTTCTCTGTAATTTATTTAAAGACTCTTTTTTTTTTTTTTATGGTAGCTGAAACAAGCGGAGTATTTTCTTCCTGAAATGATGTCTTTATTTATGATTGTGTGGATTTGTTTCTCATTCTGAGCGGCACAGGGCACTAGACTTCACACTTTCTTTCACCAAAACTATGAGGGAGATCATCGTGTACGCTGGTAGATTTAGCCGACTGTTCATTAGGAGTTCCCAAGAAAAACACATTGTAAATTGTTGCTCTGTGTATTTTTTATTTATACACACAGAAATTGTATATATAAGTTATGCAGTGTAAATGAGCCTAGTCCTTTACTCCCTTTTCTTAGTCTAGGGTTTAGGAAAGAAACCATGGGCTAGATTTCACAGGATAAGATGTCAAAACACTACAGATCCTGAGCAAAACGCTTTTGAGAACCCCTGCTCTGGTTTCTCTCCTTGCTGTGTCACTACCAAAGCCTTCTGTTTTTCTGCAAGAATGGTCTTGTTTTAGTATTGTATTTTTCTGAAATCTCTCTAATATCCTGTGCATCTCATCATGTAGTATGGAAATCCTTGATTAAGCTGGTGGTCTTATTCCCAGGAAAAGCATCTGTAGCTACTTAGTGTAAGTTTGCCTTGAATGGGAGAAAGGATGGGGTGGTAATAAATAAAAGGCCTTAAGCACAAACCACATACTTCAGTGTCATTATAGACGCATGTTCATTTAAAAATGCAGGACACATAACAAATGTGTGTAAAGTCGCTATGAAATCAAAATTGACATTTATTTTAAAGGAATGTTGCTGTGCTAATAACTGATTTATCAGTGCACGTTATTATTTTTTTTTAGTATAGGAAATCCTTGATTAAGCTGGTGGTCTTATTCCCAGGAAAAGCATCTGTAGCTACTTAGTGTAAGTTTGCCTTGAATGGGAGAAAGGATGGGGTGGTAATAAATAAAAGGCCTTAAGCACAAACCACATACTTCAGTGTCTGGTGTTATTATAGACGCATGTTCATTTAAAAATGCAGGACACATAACAAATGTGTGTAAAGTCGCTATGAAATCAAAATTGACATTTATTTTAAAGGAATGTTGCTGTGCTAATAACTGATTTATCAGTGCACGTTATTATTTTTTTTTAGTATAAAGATAGGTTTATGGCAATGATGGAATGATACGATAAAATCTCGGCTAAGAATTGGACACCTTTAATAGCTCACTTTATGCAACATTTGGAACTATGTATATATATATATATATACACACACACACACACACACACACACACCCCCCATTCAAACCTTCAGTTCTGTGTGTAAATGGTAGACCGAGTATACACACATTCAAAGAATAAATGTTGACTTGAAAGATATTCTGTTATGCTTCTAGGAAAGTGTCATTAGAATAGGGTCATCTTTAGATAAAAATCTGTTTCATAAATTATTTTAACACAAAAAAAGGATATGTTTTGAAGAAAAAAAATAACATTTGAATATATAACGAGTAAAATGAATAGAATAAAAAAGCTTAAATGTAGTACTTATACATTATTTTGCTTAAATTATATTTTAAGCTTAACCACTAAAGTGCATTAATAATAAATTGGTACCAGTCCAGAAAGGTTTTTTGAGATGAGATGTAGAATGTGAGTGTGAGGACATCCTCCAGCATAACTGGCCTATCATGTATGCTCCATCGATTCAAATCAGTCAGATCTTTTTCTATTGAATTATTGAAAAATACAAATCCACAATTACCTGGTTGCATAAATATGCACACCCTTTTATAAGACACTCTGTTTGAAATGAATAAGTTACATAAGTACAATAGGTATTTGCAATATAGTGAAGGCCATAATAAACAAGCGCAAGTGGTGTCAGAAGGGTACAACAAACACATTCCAAAGAACAGGACACCTGTCAAAAGATGACAGAAAAACAAGATGAAAACATGTTGGCTGCCAAGAAACTTATTAAAGGAGATGCATGAACGCCTGGAAAGTTCTGGTCACTAGCTGCATGTTACAACAATATCATGCATTTTTCATATATCTGAGGGAGGGCGGGATGGATGGATGGATGGATGGATGGTACCACCAGCAGCTCTGAGTCTCAAACAGGTAAAAACACTTACCACAATGCCTTTAAAATCAGAGCCGAATTCCAACAATGCTGTTTGGGCGCATTCTTGCCTTCAAAAACAGCTCAACGCAGGGTTTTAAAGATGGACGCAGCAGATAAAGACATTTGTCTGTTGTGTTCATACATAGGCCAACAATTGAGAATGTGTTTCTGCGTTATTGTCAAGTGCTGAGTTCTGCAAACTCGCAAATCCTCTCATTATAAATACGATGTAAAGAGATTTTTGCTTAATAATAGATTAATTTTTCGTTTTGTTTCTCGGCAAACCCTATCGTATGCCTTAACACTTGAAATACGGAATGAGTTGCATGGGATAATTTAATGACATTTTAATTATTTTTTGTAAAAAGATTGAAGAAGGTTACAATTAATTAAAGGGGTCATATGATGCTGCTAAAAAGAACATTATTTTGTGTATTTGGTGTAATGAAATGTTTATGCGGTTTAAGGTAAAAAAAACTATTTTCCACATACTGTACATTATTGTTTCTCCTCTATGCCCCGCCTTTCTGAAACACGTCGATTTTTACAAAGCTCATCGGTCAGAAAAGCGAGGTGTGCTGTGATTGGCCAGCTATCCAGTGTGCTGTGATTGGCCGAATACCTCAAGCGTGAGACGAAAATGTTACGCCCCTCACCATACTGTGATGATGCCGTGTCCCGACACGATGAGACAAAAACATTAAAACCCATTATAAACGAGGCATTTGTTGCATCCAGTGGGGACGTAATTACTGATTATAATGACTTATACTGTCTTTTTACGCGTTGCATTGCATCGCGCCGCGTAAACATAAAACCATGTCTGCATTTGTGATCGGAGAAATGACAAACAACAAGCGCTACTCTACACTGCCCAAAAAACTCGCTTTAAATATATAAAATATAAAAACTATTTAAATATAAAAAACGTACTTACAGTCTGTGAGTCAGAACAGCCGGCATTGTAGTCTACTCTCCCAGGATCAGGAAACAGTCCTCCATAAAGTCCTCACGGCGGGCTTGAGAACAGCGCGGCCAGCGGATTCGACGAAGGAGCGTCCGGAGGGCCTGCGGCGACCACATGTGACGACCCCGGACTGGACTCCGCTTCGTCCACGGTGAAAGCCGATCCGGTGATCCACAGCGCAAAGTTGATGTATTTCCTCAGCGACCAGCACGGATCAG
>NW_015505698.1:25217-47349 GCF_001515645.1 Sinocyclocheilus grahami
ATGGCGGCGGCAGCAACAATACTACAGCGAGAATAAAAGTTATGCCTTCATTCTTTGCGTGAACATTTGGGCGGCTAAATGCAAATCTTCCCACATCGTGACGTAGGTATGTGGGGGCATGTTAGAACGAGACGTTTTAGGAGGGCGTGTCTGACTCTTAACTTTTATAAAGAATATCTCTTTGGATTTGAGACTTTAGTCTTTGCAACTTTACAGATCTTCTTTATGCACCAAGAGCTTGTAACACTCCAAAGAGAAAGGGAAACTTGAAATCGCATCATATGACCCCTTTAAATGGACAAGTGCAAGCAAATTTTTTTTTCTTTTGTGATCCGAAAAAAAAGGTAGCCTAACATTGTCACCATCATGGATTTTTAGTTGTTGTCTTGCCTCTTGTTTCCCTGTTTTGATCTAGTTTTCCCTCGTGTCTGATTAGTTCATTCTGTTCACCTGTGTCTAGTTTATTATCTTAATTTGTGTACTTAAGTTCCTGTCTGTTCTGCCTTAGTTTGTAAGATCTCGTCTATGTTTTCACGTGTGGTAAGCCTTCCTCTTCTGGATTTACCTTCTGTGTGGATAATTAAAGATTATTTTACCTTCATCTTCGTGAGTGTTCTGAGTGCACCGTAGTGTGACAAATATGGCTTTAGAACAGCATCAGGTCGACTGATTATTTACTTAAGTTCTGAAGGGGTAAATAAACCATAAATTATGAGAGAGAGAGAGCAAAATAAGGGTTAGGCGTAAAAGAGCACATAGTTATTGTGTTGGGGCCCCATGCCTAAAATTTGCTTAGGGCCCCCAAATCACTAAGTCTGCCCCTGCTCTGCAGTGAATGGGTGCCGTCAGAATGAGAGACCAAACAGCTGATAAAAACATCACACAGTATGGCCTTTGTATTTTAGTCTTAAGCAATGGTTTAAGGTTAAAAACTCCTTGATGGATTTGTTTCTTACAAACACACAGCTTTTGTCTTCTCCAGATGTTAACTGATGGACTTGAGTGGTGTGGATTATTGTGATGTTTTTATCAGCTGTTTGGACTCTCATTCTGACGGCACCCATTCACTGCAGAGGATCCATTGTTGAACAAGTGATGGAATGCTACATTTCTCCAAATCTGATGAAGAAACAAATGTATCTACATTTTGGGTGGCCTGAGGATGAGTACACTTTCATCAAATATTAGTTTTTTGGTGAACTGTATAGATATGCCCTCATCTCAAAACCCAGCACTCCAAAGATGTGTACATTTACAGAAGTGCATGAAGAAGAAAAAAATGACCTCAAATTTTAATTCCAGAGAAATTGAACAGTGAACTCAGCTTAAAAGTGTGGTCACATTTGAGTTTTTGCTGGCAAAATCCAGTCATTTCAATAGGAATCGGCATGCGAGTTACGCAATTTTGGGGCATTTTTCACCTGCAGAAAGCAGCTTGGAATAAAAGTGACTGTTGTGAGCTGTGCTTCATACATCGCTAAGGGATTGACAATAAACGGTAGATCTTTGTTGGAGGTCAGTGAGTCTCTGAGCTGTTGGTTTCTAGTAGCTAGCTGATTTTAGTCTGCCACAGTATCCAGCTTTATTAGGCAGTAAATCACACTTTCTCTGCTCCTTTTGGTAGTCACTGCATTGCTTTGCTTCTCAGTTGCATAGAGTTTGTCATTTTGCTAACAGTCACTGTTGCGATGTCGTTGGAAATTGCCAGCTCTCATATAAAATGAATGATGTTCCCCCTCAGGATGTGATTCGCATGATGATCACTCAAGCGCACAATCATCTGGAGGATTTGAGAACATCTCTTGCGTTGGCTGGATGCCAGACCGTCGACAGATCTCGCTGGCGTCCAATTCAGAGTTTATCTGATAATCGAACTGAAATGTTCACCATTTATTAAAAGGATCGTTCAGACAGAAATTAAAATTCTGTCATCAGTTACTCACCCTCATGTCATTCCAGACTCACAAGACTTTCACTCATCTGACTTTTGATTCATCGAAGTACAAGATGTTTGTAATAATCTCCTTTCCCTCCCCCCCGTATTACAAGTACATGCATCCAAAACATTCACTCTTTAACAAGTATAAAACGACAAAGTATGGTATAAACCAGCAAAGGACCAGCAAAAGGACCAGCATAAACCAGCAAAGGACCAGCATAAACCAGCAAAGGACCAGCTAAACCAGCAAAGGACCAGCATAAACCAGCAAAAGACCAGCTTAAACCAGCATAAACCAGCAAAGGACCAGCTTAAACCAGCATAAACCAGCAAAGGACCAGCTTAAACCAGCAAAGGACCAGCATAAACCAGCAAAGGTCCAGCTTAAACCAGCAAAGGTCCAGCTTAAACCAGCAAAGGTCCAGCTTAAACCAGCATCCCAGCGTCAAAACATACCTAACCAGCATATGCTGTTTTTTTCAACAGGGAACTCGCATATAGAGGGCATGAAATATGGTAAACACAAAAAATAATATCTCGAACCACATTGGTTCTCATGCATCAATGAAAAAGTATGAGCTTTCGTTTACCATATTTGTTGCACTGTATGTATGTTTGTTGATCAATCTTTATATGTAAATAAAAGCCTAAATTAAAACCGTTCATAGCGAAGTATAAAGGCATTGTGTGTCTTCAGAAATCGTTGTCTGTCTGTATTAATGTTTTAATGTGTCAGTGTTATGGGTGACTGAGGGACAGAAATCTCCGGTTTCATTCAAATAGGCGATCTTCATTTGCGTTTTTGAAGATGAGCAAAAGTCTTGTGGGTTTGGAACGACATGAGTGTGAGTAACTGATGACAATTATCATTTTTGGGTGAACTGTCCCTTTAATAAAAAAAATGTACACTATAATGTGAAAGGATATCTGGCATTTCATTGTGTGTATAAATGTATAATATTTGAGTGCTCATTCTTTCACTTTGCCAAATATTAATAAAAGCCAAATACATTCACTTCTCTGAGTCATAATTATGTGGTGTGTAGCTGAAATATCACATAACGTCACAACAAATACTCCAGTGGCTGGCTGACATCTGCATTTAGTTTCTGCATTATTTAGCAAACGCTACATTATGAACACCAATAGTGTTCCCCACCGATCCGAAACCATGCAAATGCCTGTCAGGGCATGATAAGAAGTGTCTTGCACCTCAAAGCTGTGCTTGTAAAATCCATCATTACGACCTGCAGAAAAATGTGGAACAACTGTAAATCTGTGCAAACTGGCCATGTCCCCCAAACAACCTGACGAACTGAGATGCCTCGAGGACATTACAGTCTGCCAGAAGCAGAGCACAGCATCCCTACAGTGAAGCATCACCACACAAGGAGAGAGATCTCAGTATAGAACTGCATTTGTTAATGGAAAATCTGCTAAATGACGCCCCTGCCTACAGTGAAGCATCACCACACAAGGAGAGAGATCTCAGTATAGAACTGCATTTGTTAATGGAAAATCTGCTAAATGTTGGCCATTGTTTTTTTTGTATAAGTACTCAAAAGGCAAGTAATGGACTTAATCGTGCACTCTCAGCTAAATATGCAATATGTTATCAAACTACAACAGTGAAGCAGTTTATATATGAAACAATACAACTTTCACTGTTGTGATGATACGTGAAGTGCATATATATATAGACAAAAACAGTCCTTTATGGCTGATCAAATCAAATAATTCTGTTTCCAGCCAGAGACACTAGACGGATTCTTTTTTTTTTCTCTTCTTCACAAAATCACACAGATGTAGTTTATTAAACATTAATTTGTGACAGATCACACAGCTGTATGATAGAGTAAATAATAATGTTCCCTTTGAAGCAGCTGTAAACAATTATTCTAGTATTTGTACATGTATATATAGACAAAAACAGTCCTTTATGGCTGATCAAATCAAATAATTCTGTTTCCAGCCAGAGACACTAGACGGATTCTTTTTTTTTCTCTTCTTCACAAAATCACACAGATGTAGTTTATTAAACATTAATTTGTGACAGATCACACAGCTGTATGATAGAGTAAATAATAATGTTCCCTTTGAAGCAGCTGTAAACAATTATTCTAGTATTTGTACATGTATATAAAAAAACTAAACATGGTCATTACATATTAGTTGTTAACATTTGTCAAGACAGTCAAAAACTATTTGATTTCATAGTTCAACATCAAAAGTCACTGGCAAAGACGTCAGTTTGAAACCATGATTATTTTACATTTTGATCATTTCAACAATACTTAAAACAATCTACACATTATAGATCAGTCTTCATGGAGCAGTGTGAGGTTAAGTGTCGTTCAAGCTCACAGCGCTGAAAGAATAACCAGCATCTTAAATCTTAAAGGGGTCATATGATGCGATTTCCAATTTTCCTTTCTCTTAGGAGTGTTACAAGCTGTTCGTGAATAGATAAGATCCCTGAAGTTGCAAAGACTAAAGTCTCAAAACCAAAGAGATATTCTTGATAAAAGTTCAGTCAGCCACACCCCCCTAAAACGGCTCGTTCTAACACGCCCCACATATCTACCTCACTATGTGGGAAGATTTGCATAACGCTGCCCAAATGTTCACGCAAAGAAAGAAGGCATAACTTTTATTCTCACTCTAGTATTGTTCAAGCTCACAGCGCTGAAAGAATAACCAGCATCTTAAATCTTAAAGGGGTCATATGATGTGATTTCAAGTTTTCCTTTCTCTTTGGAGTGTTACAAGCTCTTGGTGCATAAAGAAGATCTGTAACATAAACATTTCATTAAACCAAATAATGTTCTTTTTAACAATGTCATATGACCCCTTTAAAAATCAACATAAAATGACATTCGTGTTTGATTGGATGGTGAAAAGTGGGCCTTTCATACCAGATCACAGCTAGAGTTCAGTGATTTTCATCTCTACACAACACCAGCCTCAAAACATAGAAAGGGACCGAGTTTTTTCCTGCCCATGCATTCTGAATGTTTTTAAAGTAATTATTAAAAACTGTTAAATTAGATGACTTGCCTACCAAATGAAACATTGACACATGCAAATCTGTTACAAACACTTATTTCATCGTGTGTTCTTGTACGTTCCCTACGAACTACATCAAAATCCTCAATGAAACATCACAGGTTAAGACATTTCATTTTGTGCAATAAAGACCATATACAAAGACATAATACTTGCTTATATCATGGATTGTGTTACTTTTATTTGTCAGTCTTCACTGGTTTTATATGATCTGGCAAACCTCCAAAGTAGTGGCAAAATGTAGACACTTTCAGCTAATTTGAGTACTAGTACTGGAATAAATGTGTTCATGCCTTATACTTAATTAAGAATCCACATTTAAATTATACAGTATATGTTAAGTTTTTGCCCTTTTACAATAAAACAGACTTATCTTAAGCTTGAACGGATCTTTGGCAGTGACGGTAACCCAACGCAAGCACGCAAACGCAGACACAAATTTGTGAACAGGGCTCTGACAGCATGTACATGAAGTGCATTCTTGTGTTACTCTGGCGGCAACAAGCCTCAGCAGACAGTTTCTGCTAACAGTGCTAAGAATGCGACTGCCCTCCATTATGAATTGTGTGATGGCAAAGGAAATTAAACTTGTGTAGCTTGAAGTGTTTGAGTTAAAGTACTTGCAAAGAGAATGTTTCGGCTCTAAATCTGTTTAGGTGCTACTTCTCCTGACGCTTGCTGCTGCAGTGTTATCTTCATGTGTTAGCTGCTCTGTTGACCTTCACTCATCCATCCGGACGTTACAGTGTCTGCTACACCAGTGTTACCTTCTGTACTAGCTCTGCTCCTGCTTGTTAGTCCTCAGCAGTCGGAGTTCATCCTCAAGGTAGCTTATTCTGTCCAGCAGAGCGGCTCTGTCGGCCTGGGCTCTCTGGTTGGCCTGCCAGCGTGCTTCTTCAATCTTGCGTTCATACCAGCGCTCCATCTGCAGAGTCACTGCCTCGAAAAAGTACTGCGTAACCTCCAGCGCGTGCATGTTTTCCCGCTCCTGGGCGAAGGAAGCCTCGGCAGTGTGCGTCAAACTCGTCATGGTTTGAGCGTTGTGTTTGGTCTTTGCTCTTTGTTGGGTGCGTCTTTTAAGGTTCCTGTGCTCGCAGCACTGATTGGGGACAGGTCTCAGCTCCTGAGGCTCATCTTGCGCTCGGTGAGGGTCACTACAGGCCCGGGATCGTTGCTTAGGTCGGACTATACAAGGAGACTGGGGTGCAGATTGATTCTGCGCTGACTGCTTATCTGAAAAGACGGAACAGCTTCAGAAGGTTTGCAGCATGCACATTGACACAAGCACCAGATGCAATTGGTAAATAACAATAATCTTAATACCATGGACTTATTATAAATGAAATAAGCTTTGCTACTTAATTGCAACAATGCTGCACACACAAACTTTCTCACAAACGCTCTCTAAATAATTCAAACAAATGTTATAGTTAATTTGGAGTAATTCAGCATTGCATCAGTGTCTCAGCAATGGATGCTCTGCAGTGAATGGGTGCCGTCAGAATGAGAGTCCAAACAGCTGATGAAAACATCACAATAATCCACACAACTAAACACATCCATCAGGAAGACGCTTAAACCATTGCTTTTGGCTAAAATACGAGTCCTCTATCTATATTTCTTTCTCTAGAGAAAAAGTGTTCTTGTCTGAATCAGGAGAGACATACGCACAGATTAAACACCCTTTAGAAGACAAAACCATCCAAAACTGGATTTTGATGTGAGAGAACATCAGGGCATGATGGATTTCTTTATTGGAGGAATCATTATTATGGATTATACACTCGTATTTTAGCCGAAAGCAATGGTTTGAAGGCAAACATGCCTTAATGATGTATTTGTTTCTTAAAACATGTAGCCTTCACTACACAAGATATTAACTGATGGACTGGAGTGCTGTGGATTATAGTGATGTTTTTATCAGCTGTTTGGACTCTTATTCTGACGGCACCCATCCACATCCATTGCTAAGCAAGTGATGCAATGCTACATTTCTCCAAATCTGATGAAGAAACAAACTCATCTTGAATGGCCTGAGGGTGAGTAAATGTTCAGCAAATGTTCATTTTTGGGTGAACTACTCCTTCAAAGTGGTCAGAATGCTAGATCTTACAAGCCGCTGTGCATCTGGATGTTCTTTAGCTCTGCGAAATGCATTAAAACACCTAGTCCTGAATGATCCTTTACTTAACTAATGGTGAAAAAATGACTTCAACCTATTTTTGAAGAAGAGCTTGGAGAGGAATCATTCACTGAATGTCTAGATGCTAAAAACATATCTCTAGACCCCTGCATTGATGTTTTGGGTTCTTACACTTTTTCCAAATTCAAATTCAAGCACTTTCAAGCTTTTCCAGCACTTTAAACTGTGGTAAATTACACACACACACACATTTGAGTTTTTCACTTTAAATCAGATGTTATTGTACTATTAAAAACCACCAGCCTGGATTGCATATAACATTGCATAATATAAATATCCAACATAAAGTAGGCTATATAAATTATATATATATATATATATATATATATATATATACAGTGGGCACGGAAAGTATTCACACCCCCTTAAATTTTTAACTCTTTGTTATATTGCAGCCATTTGCTAAAATCATTTAAGTTAATATATATATATACCTGCATAAAATAAATGCTGTATGAGCGGGGTAGGGCAATATCTATGGTATCATATTAAACCATAAAATGACTGCAAAAAACATGAAAACACGATTTGCAGTTCAAAAACAGGTTTTCACAAATAGAAAGAGTTTTGTAAAGTGACAAACCTCACATTTCAGCCTTTAAAATATTTGTAAGAAATAAAGGAAAGGAATGCGCCAAAAGTATAAAGAATTATTCTGTTTCTCAGCGGCTCTGGTGGCAGAGCATGAATTAGCATTTTCAATAAGCCCGTCTGCTGTTTTTTTTTCTTTTCTTTTTTTTTCTCCGAACAAAAAGCTAATGTGCCTTCAAAAATCTAAAAAATGTACACAGTATGATGTGTGTGTGCTTTAAATTAAATTAATTCTGCTAAATTAGTTAAACTATATTTTGTTCCGTATTCATTTGTTAATGCCCAAATTTCATTTCAACATTTGCAACAGTTTGTTATATATACACGTGTACAATAAAAATGGCATGAAAATATTCTTATTCATGAAATAAAGGATTTTGTCTGCTATATCCCTCCATATGTGCATAAAGATGTTGCGTTTTGTATATTTTACTTCTAATATCCGTACATAACACATTTGTGACCCTGGACCACAAAACCAGTCATAAAGGTCAATTTTTCGAAATTGAGATTTATACATCATCTGAAAGCTGAATAAATAAGCTTTGATGTATGGTTTGTTAGGATAATAGGACAATATTTGGCTGAGATACAACTATATGATACATTGCGTTTTGTATATTTTACTTCTAATATCCGTACATAACACATTTGTGACCCTGGAGCACAAAACCAGTCATAAAGGTCAATTTTTCGAAATTGAGATTTATACATCATCTGAAAGCTGAATAAATAAGCTTTGATGTATGGTTTGTTAGGATAGGACAATATTTGGCTGAGATACAACTATATGAAAATCTGGAATCTGAGGGTGCAAAAAAATCGAAATATTGAGAAAATCATCTTTAAAGTTGTTCAAATGAAGTTCTTAGCGATGCATATTACTAATCAAACATTAAGTTTTGATATATTTACAGTAGGAAATTTACAAAATATTACAAAAATATTTTATATACAAAATATAAAAAAAGAGAGATAATTTTGACCAATACAATGTATTTTTGGCTATTGCTACAAATATACCCCAGCGACTTAACACTGCTTTTGTGCTCCAGGGTCACATATTTTATGTAACACTTACATAAGCCTTTATCTAAATGAGAACAAACACAGGAAAACCATTAATGCTGCATGCAGTGCTGTCTGTATGTGAGAGGAGCCAGAACATCTGTGTGTGTGTGTGTGTGTGTGTGTGTGTGTGTGTGTGTGTGTGTGTGTAGGAGAAAGAAACACAGCTGAATGTGTGTGTGGCTGTTCATGTCACGAGCGTCATACCCAGTGAGACGCGGTCCGCCTCAATCACATAGTAACCAGCCGATGCATCCTCAGGACTCGCGCTCGCTGCTACAGCCTCTCGTCCATCTTTGGCCTCTGGTTGGTTTGTTGATGGAGAGGAGCAGGCTTCGGCACCAGATGTGTCCGGTACAGCTGTGTGGGAACGGGGTTTACAATCTGAAAGCGTGTCGGTGAGGGACGAGGAGCGCCTTAACTTTGTGTTGCAGCGATCACCAGAGAGACGCGTCTCCAAACTTTGGATTTTCGAAAGGCACCAGCTCTTGAGATCGTTGACCACTGACGCCTGCTTACAGAAATCCAAAGATTAGCCCATGCCCACTAAAAACCAGATATGTGACAAAGATTTATACACCATCTGAAAGCTGAATAAATAATCTTTCCATTGATGTATGGTTTGTTAGGAGAGGACAATATTTGGTCGAGATACAACTATTTGAAAATCTGGAATCTGAGGGCGCAAAAAACTCTAAATTTTGAGAAAATCATCTTTAAAGTCGTTCAAATGAAGTTCTTAGCAATGCATATTACTAATCAAAAATTACGTTTTGATATATTTACGGTAGGAAATGTACAAAATATCTTCATGGAACATGATCTTTACTTAATATCCTAATGATTTTTGGCATAAAAGAAAAATCTATAATTTTGACCCATACAATGTATTGTTGGCTATTGCTACAAATATACCCCAGAGACTTAACACTGCTTTTGTGCTGCAGGGTCACATATTATTCCTTTTACATCTAGAGAAAAAAAGCAATCTGTTTCTCATGCATGTAAAATAGGGTTTATGCCAATACGATTATCTGCATGAATATTTATTGGTGAATATTACCTGTCTTTTTTCTCCTTCCAAGCGTTCTTGTATGGCTCGCTTGTCGATGCGATGTAAACATTCAATCCTCTCAGCAGACACTCTCTCTAAAGTGATCTTATCTAGAGCTCTGATCTGAAATCGCAAACACACAATAGTCATTCAGATGAAGCTCAGACACTTATGCTGGCAGGGCTGGTGAAGTCTAGGCTGTATGCACCTGATGTTTGTTCTTGCGCTCCATTTGGCCCATCTTGCTGTTCATGAGCTCCTGTACAGTGTGAATCTCTGACTGCATCTCCTCTTTAGTGGCCACGAGCTGATTCTCCAGTTTGTTAATGAGAGGTTCACACCTGCAGCCATTCAATGGGGCCTTTAATGGAAATAACACATATACATCAATAATAAGTCAATAATACATTTAAAGGGGTCATATGATGCGATTTCAAGTTTTCTTTTCTCTTAGGAGTGTTACAAGCTGATTGTGAATAGAAAGATCCCTGAAGTTGCAAAGACTAAAGTCTCAAAACCATTCTAATAGGTTCTATTTATCAAATTACTTTTAATTTTTTTCTGTAATTTTTAACCTTTGAAATGTATTTATTTCTCAATTAGCATTCTATTCAAAATCAGTTTAATCTGAAGGTGAAACGGGTTTCTCGCCTGCATGATCTTGCCGTCTTTGCCTCTGTAGAGAGTATAGAGCTGGAATGCTTTGTAGTTATGAGGAGGAGAAGGAGGAGCTGATGAACTCTCCGTTTTACTCTTCTTCTTCTGATCACTGTGTTTACTTTGTCTTCGAATGAGGGCATCTGATGGCGACAGCTGCAAAAAACACACAGCACACAATCCATAAGAGCTCTCGGACTGGTTAGGAGTTTATTCACATGCAAATTCCCATCACTACTGCAATATTAACCCAGGACTCTGCACTCAGCATATAATAGAATTCCCATATTATACCCAGCTCGCACCCTAAACTAGAAAATACATGCATGACGAACCCTCTCTTTGACTTTCTTCTCACTGTTTCTGATTGCACGTGCCTCTGTGTCATTCCGGCGGAGAGAACCGTCACTGCCATGAGTGTCATTCGCAGGAGATACACTGTCCTGCACAAACACAAGAGTGAAGTCACATTATTGACAAAGACCAGCAGAATCTATGGAGCGAGTGGATAAAAGCAGGATGAAATGTGTTATGCAGAACAGAGTACTACTCGTTTATTGTTAGCCACACGTTTTCTTACATACTGTACATCCGAGAGTAATGCCTTATTGAAAAAGAAATGACTGGATGTTGAGATGTGAGTGAGACGTCTGATGTTTTCACCATTTTGATTAAAGATTATAAGGTTAAACAAAATTATAAAAAAGAATTGCATACATGGATGAATTGTTCATAAGATCTATAACATACTTTTTTTTTTTTATCAAGTAGTATTTTTATTTATTGTCAGCTTTATTAAATCCACAAAATGCAGGAATGTGTACAACTCAGACATTTGTATGGAAGCCCGTTTCCGCCACTGAATAAAAAATAAAAGAGGTAATTGCGACTTTTTATCTCACAATTCTGACTTTTTATTTATATATTTGAATTTATTTTTAAGAAATAAAGTCAGAAGTGCGTGATATAAACTCGCAATTGCGAGACATAAAGTAGTTCTACACACAAGACTTGAAGAATGAAAGCCTAAAAGTGTCTTGAGATAGACGGAGTGACTACGGTACAATCAGAATTTGAATTACTGAAAATGTTATTTCACATCTGATGTGTCATATTACTGTGGGAGTATGAATGTTCAATAATTAACCCGCCTGCCATTAATAATTGCTTACATAACATTTAGCCACAGCATGTTTGAACTTCATCTGCCTCTCGTACAGATGCTCATCCGGTTCTGATTGTGTCTGAGAGAGAGAGAAGGAGAGTAGGTTTGCTCCTTTACCTTTCTCGGCAGCATCTCCTCACGTGGGACTGACTGCGCTCGACCCGCAGTCTTCATCTTGTCCCTCCTCTTCCTCACAGTGCGTCCTCGAGTGAAGCTCTACAGACATTAAGTCACATGTTGCTTGTCTTGATTCTTCACTCAGCTAAATTTAAAGCTGAAGAATGTAATTTGGCGCATGTTAATGGGATAGTGCATGCAAATTGAAAATTCAGTCAACATTTACCCAACCTTATGATTTCCAAACCTTTTATTTTTTTGGTGTCCTGGAGGAGAAAGCCATACAGATTTGGAATGACAAAAATTAGTAAATGATCACAGTTTTCAATTTGGATAAACTATCCCTTTTGTTCATCTGGAACATCTTTTTTGCAGCATGTATGTAGACAGAAACACCACATTTAAGATCAATTTATTATTTAAAATTTTTTGCATGTGATTTGAGTCATTTTCAAATGTGCGGTTCCAAATCTGATATTTGGTCAGTTGGTACAATTTACATGTTTTTGTTGTTAAGCATATAATAAAAATCTAAAAGAAAGACCTCTTCCTGTGAATGGCTCGTAAGCGTGTGTGTTTTCCTACCTGTGGAGCTTTGGTGAGCAGCAGCGCCACTTCAGGATTATCATTTTCACGAGCCTGATCGAGGGCCGTCTCTCCCGTCTTCACCCAATAACATACACACACAGAAGAGTCAAGAGCATACTCACACAGATAAATGGGTCATTTCTGCTACATGCCAATAGCAGCTATAAACATCCAGACAATTTAACTAACTTGCCCAGGAAGATTTAGCTAAGAATGCAACGTTCTGTTGCATTATGAATTAAACTCAGAGACATTTTGTGAAACTGTATCAATGCATCATACACTATATGGACGAAAGTATCGGGACACACCCCCTTATTTAGAACAGGCACTTCCAAAACTGTGGCAACAAAGCTGGAAACATAATTCATGCATTCAACAACTGTATTTCCATCTCTGTTGCAACAGTTTTGGAAGCGTCTAAAATGACTGTAGCCATATGTACAGGTCACTGGTGTCTGGTGAGGAGTTTTTGGCTCAAGGTCTGCATTTAAAGTCACACCAGAGGTTTCTGGTCAATCATTTCTTTTTGAACCTTGTCTTATACACAGAGGCATTGTTATGTTAGAATAGAAAAGGGTCCTGTCCAAACTGTTGCTATAAAATTAGAAGCACACATTATATGCTTGAACATTAAGATCTGTACTCATGGAAATGACTAAAGCAGTCAAACCTGTTCATTAGAAGGGGATGTCGCAATACTTTTGGCAATATAGTGTATCTAAGCTCATGCAATATTTCTGAAGGTGCTCACGTTGTTGTTGACGCGGCTGTCGGCCCCAGCCTCCAGTAACATGCGCACAGTCTTCCTGTGATTCAGAGCAGCTGCGATATGTAAAGCTGTGTCTCCTGCCTGAGCATCGATTCAGAATTAGGGATGAATCAGAAACACCTCCAGGATGGACATAATTACAGTTTTAACAATATCTCAAGTCCTTACATGATTTCTTTCAGTCACTGAGCAGATGGCACTCAGGAGCGCTCGGATCACACTCACGTGGTTATATCGAGCAGACACATGCAGACACGTGTCACCTACCTAAACAAACAAGTCAACGTCATTTTATTCAAAGAGCACATTTGTTTCATGTTTTTTTTAAATGACAAACACACAGAGAAAGAAAAGAGAGAGACATACAGTCAAACCAAAATTGATCCGAACACCTTCGACATGTCTCACATTATCACAGCGTATTTGCTATAGTTTAGAAAATGGTAATAAAACATGACAAGAACTTGATAATGTCACATAACTTTGATAGAAAGGTATGTTAAAGCAATAAGCCCCGTGAAGCCGTGGTTTACAGTGAATTTAGAACAGCTAAGGGGCGTTGTCGCGGCGTGCCTAAAACCCCCTTAGCTGTTATAAATTCCCTGTAAACCACGGCTTCACGGGGGTTACTGCTTTTATAAAACGGTTATTCCATATACGCAGTAAGGTTTCATGAAATAAAACAGAGCAAATAAAGTGTAATGATATTAATAAAAACCGTATTCTTCCACCAAACAATGTAGCTCCTCAGAAACAGTTGTGGTTCCAACAAAGTGGTTCCCGAGAAACACACAGAAGTAAACAAAGGTGTGTGTTACTTTGTAGCGTCATTTACAACAGCTTCGAACGCAGCTCAGCCAATCAGAATCAAGGACCGGAACTATCTGTTTTATAAAATGAATTCGGTTGAATAGCTGTCAGCTGTTCAATTTAAGTACATAATTAGATAATACCAATTTAGGTCAACCAATCACCAAGCAATGCTTAATTTTGTTCAGACTGTGGTGTAAAAAGTTCAAACGGCAATTAAAGAAAAACACTTAAAGGGGTGGTTGATTGCGATTTCACTTTTTTATGTTAGTTAGTGTGTATGTTTGTTGCTGTTTGAGCATCAACAATATCTGCAAAGTTACGAAGCTGAAAGTTCAATGCAAACAGAGATATCGTCTTTTAAAATTCTGCCAGTGTAATGCCTACAAGGACGGCTGGTAGGGACTACAACAAGTTACTTCCCGGGTTTGTGACATCACAAACCCAGATAAACCCCGCCCTCGGGAACACGCAGCAAAGGGGGCGAGGCTATGCTGCGCTGCTTTAGAGAAGAGGAAGAGAAAACTAGGGGTGCACGTAAAAATCTGTTCATATATGAATCGGGATTCTGTCTTCTAACGATGGATTCGATAACGCCGCCGCTGTTTAATACAACTGGAGCACATGCCGCTGAGGTGAGGGGCGGGACGGTTAGACGCACTAGAGACGGTTTAGCCAATCACAACACACTGGGCTAGCTAACCAATCAGAGTCCATCGCCTATTTCTGAGGGAGGGGCTTCATAAAAGCAGGAAATCATCAGCGTGTTTCTCAGAGAAGGGACAGAGCGGTGAAGAATAAAGATAAATTATGTGAAAAATAATGCGTTTTTTTACAAACGAAGCATTAACACTGACATCACAAACCCAGATAAACCCCACCCTCGGGAACACGCAGCAAAGGGGGCGAGGCCATGCTGCGCTGCTTTAGAGAAGAGGAAGAGAAAACTAGGGGTGCACGTAATAATCTATTAATATATGAATCACGATTCTGTGTTCTAACGATGGATTCGATAACGCCGCCGCTGTTTAATACAACCGAAGCACATGCCGCTGAGGTGAGGGGCGGGACGGTTAGACACGCACTAGAGACGGTTGAGCCAATCACAACACACTGGGCTAGCTAACCAATCAGAGCCCATCGCCTATTTCTGAGGGAGGGGCTTCATAAAAGAAGGAAATCATCAGCGTGTTTCTCAGAGAAGGGACAGAGCGGTGAAGAATAAAGATAAATTATGTGAAAAATAATGCGTTTTTTTAAAAACGAAGCATTAACACATGTTAGACTGCACCCCATAAACACAATCAAGCCTAGAAAAAAAACTGTGAACCACCCCTTTAAGCAAAACATGGTCAGGTCAAAGTGTCTGAATAATTTTCGGTCCCAAATTTTTATCAGTTTTACTGGTCGTCCTCTGTATGAAGAATTTTTGGTTATAATATGTCACAGTTTACTTTATTTTGCTATCCTCACTTACATAAATGAACTATAGTGTCCTGCACCCCCTAGTAAAAAAATATCAAAAATGATATCTGGTCTCTGAGTAATTTTTGGTTTGACTGTATGAATCAAATAGACAGAAAGAAGAGTTTGATGGTACTTACGCTGTTCTTACTGTCGGGACGAGAGCCTAACCAATCAGAGTCCATCGCCTATTTCTGAGGGAGGGGCTTCATAAAAGCAGGAAATCATCAGCGTGTTTCTCAGAGAAGGGACAGAGCGGTGAAGAATAAAGATAAATTATGTGAAAAATAATGCGTTTTTTTACAAACGAAGCATTAACACATGTTAGACTGCACCCCATAAACACAATCAAGCCTAGAAAAAAAACTGTGAACCACCCCTTTAAGCAAAACATGGTCAGGTCAAAGTGTCTGAATAATTTTCGGTCCCAAATTTTTATCAGTTTTACTGGTCGTCCTCTGTATGAAGAATTTTTGGTTATAATATGTCACAGTTTACTTTATTTTGCTATCCTCACTTACATAAATGAACTATAGTGTCCTGCACCCCCTAGTAAAAAAATATCAAAAATGATATCTGGTCTCTGAGTAATTTTTGGTTTGACTGTATGAATCAAATAGACAGAAAGAAGAGTTTGATGGTACTTACGCTGTTCTTACTGTCGGGACGAGAGCCGCCCAGCAGCAGGACTTTGGAGCTTTGAGCATGACCGTTCTGACACGCCAGATGAAGAGCCGTGTTTCCTGCCTGAGAGAGATTACATGAGCTGATCTCCTGCTCTGTGCTCAACTAGAACGTTCACAGAATTATTCCACATTGCACAAAAGATCCAGATGCCCTCCTGAATGCTGATTGGTCAATACAGCTGTAAAACACCTGTTGACTGCACAGCACCCATGAAGACCAAGTACTGAGTTTGCATATGAGGGCTAGAACTTTTGATGGAAGGATGCCGCTTCATGAATTAATAAAACAATAATCACACTGACATTATTTATTTTTGAATGATGCACTGATTGCTTTATTATAGCTAGGCACTTGAGGCTGTGCTGTATTCTAGTCCGGACTGAAGGAGTTGCATATGCTCCACTGCAACAAAACAAAGCTGCAGGAGATAAATTATGTAACGTTCATAAGCCAAAAGTGCCTCCAAATAACTTTATGTGTGCATTATTTGTGTATTTGCACATATTTACAGTTGTATTAAAATCAGCCAAGCATGCAAATCATTTTATGTTGAGGTTGAGGGTGTTTTAGGCAGTGGCTTTTACCTTGTTTTTAGCGTGAACGTTGGCTCCGGCCTTCACCAGCAGTTTGACAGACTGACTGAAGCCGTGCCACGCAGCCTCATGTAACGCCGTGTTCCCATCCTGAGAAAAACATAGAAAATATAACCACTTTGCGTTTGTAATGTCAAATGCGATACATAAAGGAAACATAAAAAAACAATGGCTGTTCATTATTTTTATACACAAATTTAATTTTTATTTTTATTTAAATGGGTAACATTTTTTAAATGAAATTTTGGTTTTGGATCAATTTGGTTTATAGTTATTGATATACTTATTACTTTCCTCATACATTAAAGAGAAACGTTTATATATAAATAAGGTGCTTAACTGTATGATTGATTGTATAATTGTTAATGGCAACTGATTTCCTTCATAGTTCTGGTCTCTCATTTTACTCCACACTTTTTCACTTAAATCAGTATTTAATGTGCATTTATTTATTTATTCGGCAAGTAGCTGTGTAATAATAATGTACAGTACACTTCAAGTCATCGTCCTATCAGAATTTACTTTCCAGTAACAACCAGATGAGTGTACATTATCCTTAACATATTTACATATCAGCAGTGAAAGTCTCTGTAAACAGATCATTGCAATTCCTGCAATAATAACTCTTATTCTAGCAGAAGTGAATGAGAGATATTTACCTTGTCTTGTCTATCTAGTGCACATCCTTCCTGAATTAGAGCTGAAATAACATCAGCGTTTCCCACCACAGTCGCTCTGTGTAACGCCGTCTGGTCACCCTGATAGCAAAAAAAAAAAAAAAAAAAAAAAAAATATATATATATATATATATATAACCGAAACATCAGTCAGTCTGTGGTGATTCTGGCTGCACAGTGTGATGCTTATGAAGTAAGTATTATAGCACTTTAAGAGGGAGGTGTGTTACTCTCACTGGCTCCTTTGCCATTGTGCAAAGGGAGCTCACATTTCCTATTATAAAACAATAACCAGTCTTTCCTATAGACTTATGATTTTGGTCCATTTCAAGTTGAAAAAAAAAATGATGCTGTTAAAACATGCTGCACTAGATTCAGAACAGCAGTGCAGGAACCACTGTTTAAGATCAACATTTCTCTGTTTTCAGTTTGCTGTAGAGCACTAAAAGACTATGCTGGCATCCGTCAAATCACGATACTTTAGAAATGTAGAAAACAAAATAAACAACAAAAATGGCATGGTTGCCCAACACAGACAAGGTTTATGGAAACACGTTTGAGTTTGCATTGTGGAATATCACCTGCCCTAAAGGTCGAGACACAAGGTGAACAACAAAATACCAAAAGTATCAGTTTCAAAAGACCTGTGCTGTGGTCTGTTCCTCATTCGTCTTCTGACTTGACATATAATGCATGAGTTATGGTAGTTTTATGCCTTGTCTTGAGTTACTTCAAGACTTCTCCTTTTGTGTTCCACAGAATAAAGTCATATGGGATTGGAAGGACATGCGGGTGAGTAATTCGGTGACTAAACTGACTTTTTTTTTGTGAATAATTTCTTTATATGTACACAGACATTTCTGACACTTTAGTTGACAATTGTTCTGGTCACACTTTATTTAAGGTCCAATTCTCACTAACTATGACTTTTGCCTCAATAAGCTACTAATTTGCATCTTATTAATTGTTAGTAAGGTAGTTGTTAAGTTTAGGTATTGAGTAGGATTAGGGATGCAGAACATGCTCATTATAAGTACTAATAAACAGCCAATATTTTAAGAATAGGCATGCTAATAAGCAACTAGTTAATAGTGAGAATTGGTCCCTTTACCAAAGTGTTGCCTCCTTTTCTCATATGTGACCCTGGACCACAAAACCAGTCATAACGGTCAATTTTTTGAAATTGCTGAATAAATAAGCTTTCCATTGATGTATGGTTTGTTAGGATAGGACAATATTTGGCAGAGATACAACTATTTGAAAATCTGGAATCTGAGGGCGCCAGAAAATTGCCTTTAAAGTTGTTCAAATGAAGTTCTTAGCAATGCATATTACTAATCAAAAATTAAGTTTTGATATATTTACGGTAGGAAATGTACAAAATATCTTCATGGAACATGATCTTTACTTAATATCCTAATGATTTTTGGCATAAAAGAACAATCAATAATTTTGACCCATACAATGTATTTTTGGCTATTGCTACAAATATACCCCAGCGACTTAACACTGCTTTTGTGCTGCAGGGTCACATATGTGACTCTGTTTGAACAGCACAAACCACATGGAGTCTGATCTTTTTCATTCTGATTTGTGCCACTTTCATATGTGGTCCTAAATGAGATACAGCTCTGATGTTTTGCAGTGCAACCTCAGTCTCAACAGTCAAATCAGAATTAGGTAGTCAGTGAAGGGACAGTGAGGTGCTGAACTCATAAGTATTACGGTGACAGCTCTATACAAGCAAAACACGAGGGTCGTATCGTAAATATTTAATAGTTTTGCTCTCTTTCCCCTCATTCTCGTCCTCCTGATTGCCTGTGCGCAAATTCACTGGCGACCACGGCACATCATCTTACAAATGAATGTGTAAACACTGACTTAAGTGGCCTGTATATTTACTTCTGTATAACAGCGTACCGTCTTTGTTATCGTTCTTTTGAGGACTGTGTGAAGAGTCATATTTGATACTGACCACATTTAAAGGACAATGTGACTAACCAAACAAAAAGAAAAATGAGAAAAAATTCAGACTTAGTGTGAACACCAATGTTCTCAATGATTGTGAGCAGATCTATGTGCTTTCTGCTCAGAAGTGAAAATATTGCAAACATGTTATACTCACATCATCCTGAATATCCAGTTCACACCCAGCTGCCAGAAGAATCCTTACAACGGCAATGTGGCTCTTATAGGCAGCCAAATGCAGAGGGGTTCTGCCGTTCTGAGCAAACAACACACACACACACACACACACACACACACACACAAAATCAGGCACTGGGACAAACACAGGCTGAATGATCTGTGAGCCAGTGAATGTGTGTGGGACAAAACACATGACCGAACAGCAAGTGTGACTGTGATGCAAAGCTCAGAATAAACTCTGCAGATGTCTGTTATGAATCCAAATAAGCCATTTGCATAGTGAGTGAGACTAAATAAAATGCAGTACATGAAATAGCCAGCAGGATAAACATCAGTGCTCTTTTCTACAGTTTTAGCCACTGACTAATCTCCCAGAGGACCAGCCTTATGCTACTTCAGCCAAGAAACCATGTCACAAAGAGAAATAATCACATAGCTGTGACTAATGTAACAGACAACACTCATGCCAGGCTGCCTATTTCACAATGTGCGTTGTGGCTGCTGTATTTATAGTGTTAATGGAGCATGCATCAGTCCAGATATTAGATATAATATGATATAAATGTCCTCTCTTAGAAATCTTATGAGCAAAATGATTAAGCTGTTTTTTCATACGAGTCATTCCGTCTCAAATTTTAGATTTTGTTAAAAGTTTTTTCTCTGAAGTTTGCATGCATATAACTCAAGAAGTTCTCTTGAGTTTCAACGTTATTTCTAGTTTCAAACGGTTTTTGATTTTCAGTCAGACATTCTTCTTTAAATGAAATGAAGTATCATCCACATGCAAAGTGACCAACATTTGTTTTTTGACCCCTGAACGTGTGTACAATTGAACAATTTACTTTTCTTGGAGCCATATTGAGATTGCAATATCTCTGAAACTGAACCAAACAGGCCTTAAAAATGAAGATGCCAAAAGGAAAAAATCTAATAGGTCATTAAGACATCTTAAATACTACTTGAGGTACAGGCATGCAAACATTGGAGAAAAAAAATTCAAAAGGTGCTTTATGAATGGTCACCACCACCATATAATGAACAAAGATTGCTCAAATCAACAGACTTTACTAGACCAATCTAGTAAAGTCTACTAAAATCTAGTAAAGTCTGATTTAATCTAGTAAAGCGATTAGTCAACAGAAGAGACGGACGGCAGTGCGTGAGTGTTTTGCTTAATACTTTGTTTGGAGATATGTTGTTTAAATTATTACTTGCTGCTAGGAAGGAATATTTCGTTGTCTACCTATTTCTACTTTGTATTTTTGTTGTAGTTTGTATTTTTGATTGCACTTACTGGTAATTATAATAATTGGTACTGTAGTTTCGATTTGAGCAATTGTCCTGTGATACGCTATTGGCTGTGCTAATTAGAAGGCGGCCACAGCTGTTTTCACTGTAGTCTCTTAGACTGTGTATTTCTTTGATGTCTGTGTACTGACTCGGAGGCGTCAGCGGAAGCGTTCAGCCCTCGTGTTCAGCCTCCTCGGGTGAAGACTGATGAGTGTAAAGACCTGCGACTTTACCGAGCAACGAAACCGGCAACGCACTTAAGTATAATTTTTGACTTCCCTTTACACACTCTTCTTTTCTGTCCTCTCTTTTCCACCTCTATCATGTGTTTCCAAAACATTCCAGTTGTCTCTCGACAACGCTCTAACATCACACGCAGATGGCAACGTAATCTTGCTAACCTGCATCCCATCTCTACATCTTCTACTGCACCTCTTTCTTTCTCTGTGGGTCTCTGGAATTGTTAGTCAGCTGTCAACAAAGCTGACTTAATTTCTGCTTTTTCTTTACAAACCACACTCAGAATCTTGGGCTTGACTGAGACCTGGATTCGTCCAAAAGACTCAGCAACCCCAGCTGCTCTATCTAACAATTTCTCTTTCTCTCACACCCCCGTCATGTTGGCTGGGGTGGGGGCACTGGTCTGCTCATTTCTAACAATTGAAAATACTCAACCCACTCTCCCTATGCAATTACAACTCATTTGAATCTCATGAGATTACTGTAACAGCTCCTATAAAACTCCAGGTTTTGGTAATTTACCACATAATTCTCTAGGAAGGTGCTTAGGAGCTGGATGGGCTGCTCTCCTCATTCCCGGAGGATGGCAGTCCACTTTTAGTCTTAGGCGACTTCAACATTCATCTGGACAAGCCTTATGCTACAGTCTTCCATTCACTCCTTGCTTCATTTGATCTCAAACGACATACCACTTCAAGCACGCACAAATCAGGCAACCAACTTGACTTAATTTACACACGCAATTGTATTGCAGACAACATTTTGGTAGAACCCCTACATATCTCTGACCATTTCTTCATTACATTTAAACTACATTTTGCTACCTGTGTGCCACCAACCCCTATACCGGTTACTTTTAGACGAAACCTACGCTCCCTTTCACCCTCCCATCTTTCCTCTGTAGTATCCTCCTCTCTTCCCTCACCAACCCATTTCTCATCTTTGGATGTGAATGCAGCAACTGACACTTTATGCTCTACTTTAACCTCTTGTCTAGATGATA
>NW_015505698.1:53831-57600 GCF_001515645.1 Sinocyclocheilus grahami
TCCTCTCTTCCCTCACCTACCCATTTCTCATCTCTGGATGTAAATGCAGCAACTGACACTTTATGCTCTACTTTAACCTCTTGTCTAGATGATACTTGTCCTCTCTCCTCCAGGCCAGCACCGGCTGCCCCTTCTAACTCCTGGTTATCCAATGTTCTTCGTGAGCATCGGACCAAACTCAGGGCAGCAGAGAGAAAATGGCGCTAATCAAAAGATCCGTCAGACCCGAGTATGTATCAGTCTTTGCTTTCATCTTTCTCTGCTGAAGTCCATACTGCCAAATTTTCATATTTCCACAACAAGATCAGCAGTGCTCCAGACACACATAATCTCTTCAAAACATTAAATTATCTCTTCTATCCCCCTCCACCACCTCCTACCACTTCTATAACAGCTGATGATTTCGCCACATTCTTCACAGACAAAATTAGAACAATCAGTAGTCAATTCTCAGCCCCACACACACAGGACCTCAAACCAAACACACCCACTGCTAAAACTCCCATCTTCTTCTTCTGTCCCCTCACTGAAGCAGAAGTATCAAAACTTCTCTCCAGCCATCCTACAACATGCCCTCTAGACCCAATCCCCTCACACCTTCTCCAAGCAATCTCTCCTACACTCTTACCAGCACTCACACACATCATCAACACACAGGCACCTTCCCCACTGCATTC
The DNA here is from genome assembly GCF_001515645.1 of Sinocyclocheilus grahami. Taxonomy (NCBI): domain Eukaryota; kingdom Metazoa; phylum Chordata; class Actinopteri; order Cypriniformes; family Cyprinidae; genus Sinocyclocheilus; species Sinocyclocheilus grahami. The sequence continues at coordinate 54,509 of NW_015505698.1, forward strand.
AAGCAGGCTCGGGTAAAAAAAACCTACATTAAACACTTCACTTACAGATAGCTACAGACCTGTCTCTCTCCTTCCACTCATAGCGAAAACCCTCGAACAAGTTGTTTTCAATCAGGTATCATTGTTTCTTTCACAGAACAACAAACTGGATGCTAACCAGTCAGGTTTCAGGAGTGGCCATTCAACTGAGACTGCGCTACTGTCAGTCACGGAAGCCTTGCTGATTGCAAAAGCTGATTCCAAATCATCAGTTCTTATTCTGCTGGATCTATCTGCTGCTTTTGACATTGTCAATCATCAGATCCTCCTGTCTGCCCTCTCTTCACTGGGAATCACAGGATTCAAACCAGCGAAGTGGAATCCCTATCTCACTGGTAGGTCTTTCAGGGTGGCCTGGGGAGGGGAGGTATCCAAAGCTCATCAACTGGTCACTGGGGTTCCTCAGGGATCAGTTCTTGGACCCCTCCTCTTCTCTATATACACTACATCACTGGGTCCCATCATACAGGCACATGGCTCCTCCTACCATTGCTATGCTGCTGACACATAGCTCTATCTTTCATTTCAACCAGATGATCCAGCGGTAGCTGTACGGATCTCAGGCTGCCTGGCGGACATCTCAGCGTGGATAAAAAAACATCACCTACAGCTCAACCAAAGACTGAACTTCTTGTCTTCCCTGCCACTCCAACTCTACAGCATGATTTCACCATCCAGCTACATTCTTCTACAATTACCCCATCAACTTCGGTCAGAAATCTTGGTGTAATCTTTGATTGTCCATCAAGCACAATCAAACCTCTACAAATGATTCAGAATGCAGCGGCACGACTGGTCTTCAACGAGCCCAAAAGAGCCCATGTTACACCTCTCTTCATCTCCCTGCACTGGCTACCGGTTGTGGCTCACATCAAGTTCAAGACATTGATGCTTGCATACAGAACAGGCTCAGCACCCGCCTACTTCCACTCGCTATTACGAATCTACATCCCCTCCAGAAGTCTGAGATCCGCTAGTGAGCAACACCTCGTGGTACTATCACAGAGAGGCTCAAAATCACTTTCCAGAGCATTCTCGTTCACCGTTCCTGGCTGGTGGAATGATCTTCCCACTCCTATCTGGAATGCTGAATCCCTGACAATTTTCAAGCGACAGCTGAAAACTCATCTTTGTCGATGCTACTTGACTTCATCCTAAATAAAAAAAACGTTGTCTTTCTGTTTATTTATTCCTTTCCTTTCTAGCTTTTTCTTATTTTAACAAATTCCTGAAACTTGGTATTACGAGCACTTCCTGTGTCTGTTTGCCTCTTTAAGAAGAATTGCTTTATGTATTCCCCAATTGTAAGTTGCTTTGGATAAAAGCGTCTGCAAAATGACTAAATGTAAATGTAAACGCAATCTCTGTGTAAAAATAACAATGATGCTGGGATCTTTTTTACCCCCCTGTAATTTGGCTCTGAATCTCAGGTGAAAATGATCATTTTGACCCCCCTCTACAAAACCGTGGAATACTCAGTAAATATTTATCCATGAAATTTCATATTTTGGCTTTCATCATTATACATGTTTATCTTCCTTCAGAAAAAATATTAACTAAATTAAAACTTTAAGCCGGTGAAGTTTCTGAAGTTTGGTTGAATAGACAGACACAGAATGACCCATATTTATACTGCAAAAATAACTGTGTAGACAGCAGACAATAAACAATTCTGTAATGTTAGTACATATTCAGCACAATCTAAAACAATAATGCACAAGATAAAAGATAAAAACATTGGTTTGAAGCTGCCGGTGAGATATTAGGAGTTTTTTTTATCCTTTTATCTGTCCTTTAACTCTGAGATAAAGATTGTTTCGCTGCCTGGCCTCAATTATGGCTCGTAGGCCTTCTGTGATATTTTCCTTACTTGTCCTTGTCCTATTTTTCAAACAAATGGCATGTGTTCAGAGAGGTCATTCCTATTTTGTAGTACATTTTCATGTTCCCATATTAATACAATGGACAATTTTAAACTCACAATTTACAAATTTCACTACTTTGGTTTGGTTTTAGTGGATGTTCTTTCTTGTCATGTCTCCAGGTGCAGTTTCATTAGTTTAATTTGTTTATTTATGTAATCAAAATTATAGCAATGGCTAACTTTTTATTTCCATCCTGTTAGGTGCCATACTAAAAGCTCCAGCTCATTTTGATGCTATTGTGCAAAAAATGGTAAGTTAAAGGGATAAAGTTTAAGTGCCTGGGTTAGATCAGAGCATTTTTTTTTAAAGCCTGGTATAGGCTATCTATTATAGAAATACTTTCTTAATTTACAACACAGACTTTTTTTGTGTTTTTTTTACAGAGTTCAAAGTATACTACTGTATGAGAGCAATAACCAAATGACCTAGTAAGCTGCTATAGGCTGAAGTTAGACATCTTTATTACTACAGGGTAGAGGGCATTAAGTGTTGATTACAGGGTGGAATTCATGTCAGATGCAGTTGCAGACATGCAAAAAAATAAAAAAAATAAAATTAAAAAAATGAAGAGGTGCAGTAGGGTAATCTTAGGCCTCCAAAGATTCATTTTTAACACCACCATGAGATCAAGAAGTGACGTCAGACACGTGAAGGGGGTCAGGATGAAAAAAAGGTGTTAAAGTAGTCTAGATTCATGTTAAAATCACCTCACATGATGAGCGAAGTGCCTAGAAGAGACCGAGAAAGTGTTCAATTCATCCAGGATGTATAAAGGCAGCAACAAACAGCAAGCAGTAATTCAAGACTGTCTGTGTTCAGAGTTTCTGTCACACCTGGTGAGCGTAAAACTGCTTAAAGGGATAGTTCACCCAAAAATGAAAATGTGATGTTTATCTGCTTACCCCCAGGGCATCCAAGATGTAGGTGACTTTGTTTCTTCAGTAGAACACAAATGATGACTTTTAACTCCAGCCGTTGCAGTCTATCAGTCGTATAATGCATGGCAATGGTAACAAAATCTATGAGAGTAAAAAAAAACATGCACAGACAAATCCAAATTAAACCCTGCGGCTCGTGATGACACATTGATGTCCTAAGACACGAAACGATTGGTTTATGCCAGAAACC
>NW_015505698.1:57610-68478 GCF_001515645.1 Sinocyclocheilus grahami
AACGTAATCTTTCAGTTTTAAGTCGGTTTGAACAATCCGGATAAGCGCAAGTAAGTACCATTTTGATTAGCCGTCGTACCTACAATGACTGTGCACTGTGTAAACAATGAGTGACGTATACGCGCGAGAGATCACTTCCGGCGCTTGCGTAAACTACGCCAGAGCGCGTACACACCTCACGCACCGGATGCCGTGCGCACGCTCAAAGACAGTTGGACATAGTGGTGTATTAGAGGTAAAAAATGATATAAATACTGTTCGGTTTCTGGCACAAACCGATTGTTTCGTGTCTTAGGACATCAATGTGTCGTCACTAGCCGCAGGGCTTAATTTGGATTTGTCTGTGCATGTTTTTTTTACTCTCATAGATTTTGTTACCATTGCCATGCATTATACGACTGCTAGACTGCAACGGCTGGAGGTGAGAATCATAATTTGTGTTCTACTGAAGAAACAAAGTCACCTACATCTTGGATGCCCTGGGGGTAAGCAGATAAACATCACATTTTCATTTTTGGGTGAACTATCCCTTTAAGCACTGGCACAGTGCAACCGCTCAAAACGTTCTTTATATTCTGAAATTGGATATATTGTGCAGCACTAGTGGGAGTGATTATGTAACAATGCAGGGGAAGAGACCAGAGGTACGTGCTTGGTTATGTCTGTACCACCTTCCAGATGGCAGGAGGGGAGCAGACTCAGAGCTCTGGTCCAGCACAATGTTGTTAACCTCCCTGAAAATATATTGGTAGTTTATGTAAACCTTAATTGTCAAAGTGGTTGTTTTCTATACTCACAGAAACAGAATTCTGAATTTGCATTATTTATTTATGATATTTACAAGATTGCATTATAAATTAGATTAGAATTAGATATGCATTTATCTATCATCATACATCTGAATGCACCGGATCATAAGCCGCCAACGTATACACCAACTGAACACAGTGCCACACTTCCCTCTGAAAAACGCAGTGCATCAGTTATCGGTAACACTTTATTTTAGGGGCCAATTCACTATTTGCTTATTAGCTAGCTAGCATGCATTCTGGTTGTTAATTAGTACACTGTAAAAAAACAAAACAAATACAGTAACTCACTGTAAAAAAAATTCAGTTGCAAGCAAGCCTGTAAATTAACAAGAGTACCGTAAACCACCAATTTCAATTGTACTGTAAAAACAGTTTACAGTAAGTGACTAATAATACCATGCGCCGAGTTAACTCATTTAATTTGAGGAAACTGATTGCCTTAAATTTCCTCATGAAGAATGCATGGACTTCACAGGCACATGTGCGATTTGGGACAAGACCACGTTCTTGAAATGCAATGTTTTTATGCAAATAATCTCCAAAACCTGTACAGAAATGGAATTCGCTCTACCATGTGTACACAGATGGTGGAACGACAACTCAGATTTCTGAACCCAGTATATTGCTAAGTTTACTAAATCATGTTACTCACCTTGGTAATGGCTTCCTTGGCTCCTTTGTTGATGAGCTGAACCACATGATCAGCTTGGCCCTTGTGCGAGGCTATGAGGAGACGCTCAGAGAGGGCTCGCACAGATGATGCATCCTGCTGGCTCATGAATTAGGGAAAGACTTGGGGAGGGGGGAATTACTGGGATCAGAAACAGGAATGAGCCCCTCTGCCTTGGGATGCGAGGAGAGAGGAACCATAGATGTCCAGCTCTTGGAGGGATCTAACCCTCATGTTGTTTGGAGAAGCCTGTGGGGAAACAGGAAAGGGCACAACTGTCATAACAGCAGCCATAGTTTTCCAGAGTAAAGCGGATGTGACTATAGACAATGTGACACTGAAGAGAGGGAGGTTTGTGCGGTTGTCAGCGCTACATCAGCTGATTTGTCATTAATAATAAAGAGTCCAATGAATTTTTTAAAAATCACCTGTGCCAACTCAGACCTACTCTGAGAATATAATAACTTATCCTTAATATAATTACGTCTACATAAATACATAACTTTGCATTAATGCTTAACTGTCAATGCCTCTGCCCATGAAATTTCTTGCAACTTTCTCTTGATGTACACAGCATATGACCAAAAAAAGACCAAAGGTGAGCTTATGACAAAAGTTTAAACTTGACAGAAGTAGAACTGTTAGAAAACACACATTTAATGATCTTATTCCTTAAAATGCATTGCGTTTTGCATCAAAGCACAGCACCACATGTAGAGACAAGAGGCTGATGACAGACACAAACAGTGGAAATGCAAATTCAGTTATGCTCTCACTCTTAAATCCAACCAGCAACCAAAAAAAAAAAAGTCTAACCCCCAAACCATGTGAGGCACTATGAGAGTGACGTCACATCTGTGAATCGTGAACCATTGGATCATAAAAATGAAGCAGGCTGAACATAGTCATGTACTAGAGGTATTTATTTTGAAACCAAAAAACATTTATTCTGTAAGCAAACCTGATTAAATAAGCGCTTTGAAATGTGCAAAGCTACAGCACTAACCAGTCTAAGCCCCCAGAACGTCAAAGTCAGTTTCAGACATGTAGCATTTATGATGATGACCACTGAAAGAGCCGCAGATGCACTACGGTAGTAATTCAGAGGACAGCTGACATGTGCATGTGTAGGCATATCCCCTCCAGCCTCCCTATGTGTCTTTGAAGGATTCTCCGGATTCTCTCTTCTCATAGTCACACACATTAGTGAACTTTAAACTCTGGCCTCTTCACAACCGGAAGAGTCTCAGCTGTATCATAGCTTCCCCAAAACAATAGGGAAAAACATTCCCACCTTTTCAGGAGAATGAAGGACAAAAATTGTGTAAGGCTTGAAATAACAAAGATATTGTACATTTTGGAATGAGCTCTAAAGGGCCGTATGTGTGACTGCCAAAACTGCTGAAATAATTTACTGTGCTTGTCAGACAAAACCATAAAACGACTTGTTCCTTCCTAACTTTTAAGGACTTGCATTTTAAAACACACACACACGCACACTTACACACGCACTCTCACACACACACACACACACACACGCACACAGTCTATAACTTGTATTATTATATGACATCATCAGATAACTGTTAAGTTAAAGGGGTCATATGATGCTTTTTTAAAGATCATTATTTGGTGTAACAGAATATGTTGACATGCTTTAATGTTTAAAAAACACATTATTTTTCAAATACTGTACATTATTGTAGGTCCTCTATGCCCCGCCTCTCTCAAACGCTTAGTTTTCTACAAAGTCCCTCCTTCCGACAAGCGCGGTCTGCTCTGATTGGCCAGCTGACCCAGTGCATTGTGATTGGCCGAACACCGCAAGCACTCGTCGGAAATGTAACGCCCCTTACCATAATCGCGAGCTTCATCTTTCAAAATAAATGTAAAGACAGTTAATAATGTCATTAGTTTTACCATCAGTTCAAGCCCGAAAGGGCGCGCATACACACACACACACACACACGATGCGCAAAACTCTGCATTTGTTACCATCAGTTCAAGCCCGATAGGGCGCGCATACACACACACACACATACACACACACACACGATGCACAAAACTCCGCATTTGAACAGTCAATACCAAATACTTAAAATAATAACAAAACAGTAGCTGATTCAGAAGCACCAGATTGTCATAGCGTGTTTCCCCTAGGTTTACGGCTTTTGGGGGGGGCTTGTTGTTTCTTTTGTTGAAAAAAAAAATCTGTTTTTTTTACTGGTTAAATTACATTTTATTAATCAAAAAGCATGTCTAATTAATTAAAATCATGAAACTTAAACAATTTAACATCAATTTATTAAAAGTTTAACAAATATTACGTTTAGGGCCCTATGAAATGTTTTATTTGTCCAACCTTATGTTTTATTGCAACCAAATTCTGATTTAGCATGTCTAATTTGAAAGCATAAAACAAGTTTAATTTATTCTTACAATAGCCTTATGATTTTTTTTGCTCAGAAATTCTGTGTTGTGTATTTACATTTTGTTTTAAGGCATAAAACATTCATTTAATCTATCTTTTAAGTAATGAAAATTAAACAAATTGTATTTTTTGGAAAATAAAGGTCATTTAATATTACAATTAAAACATTGAAGATATATTGAATGCTTATTCCTTAAAAATAAGGTTTTAATAATTTTAGTAGTAGTAGTAGCAGTCTGTTACGTACATTCTGCTGAACAACAGTAATATATTTCTGCCACAATGCCTTCAAGTTAAACCGAACTTTTATTTTGACGGGTTGCCGTGAATACCTTTACATTTCTGTGTGTGTATGATATGAGGATAGTTTTACTCAAATGAAACGGTCAAATGCTCATGAAGTGACTCTCAGAGCAGTTCTGGAGATGTTATTCATGAGTTATGTTGAGAAAGGTTCAGGGCATAAAAGTGCACTTATGAAATGTAATTTTCATGACATCATTTTCTGGTGTGTAACAATCAAACAATCACATTTATTTTGTGTATAATCTGTCTCAGATAAATGTGCCCATTAATAGCTTGTAAAAATTAAACTGTGACTGAATATCATGTCAGACAGTCTCTAAATGGGTGGTTCTTGGCAAACAAGCTCCAATGAAGACCAGAACTTTTGCTGTTGAGTTCAGCTTTTCAGCAGCAGTGGCCTGATTAAGTCGAGTTACATCAATAATGAAAAGCCAGCTGGACATCGCTATACTGCAAACGCCATAAGTCATAATAAGAAAAATTAGGAAGTAGTTGTGCTACTTAAACCAAGTGTTTAATTTAAGGGCCCCGTTGGTCAGGCCAAGGAGTGCTTTTGTAAAAATATATAGAAAAGTGAAGGGACTGCTATACTAGACATCTTTTCCTAAGAGGACTTGATTATTTCCCTCTTTGAAACCTTATACCTGTGATGGTTAGTCATAATCCTTTCTCCTTGTGGCGACGTACAGCAAGAGTCTCATTTTTCAGCTCTATTCAAAGGATTGGAGGTGGAACTCTGCTAAATGTTCTTGCCAGAAAATGTCTGGAGCAACCGCTCAGAGGCATACAGCAGATCTATTAAATGATACTGAGTTTCATCCAAAATAAGGGGTGGTTCTCAGCAAACCTGTCAAGATAATGTCAAACTCAAATTTCATTTTGACATTATTTTTGTGACAAGTACAGTCCGTCCTCATTTAAAGTTAAAAAATTATTCATTTTATTTAGGCAACACATTTACAACATAATTTATATCATGTAATATACACTATCTATCTATCCATCCATCCATCCATCCATCCATCCATCTATCCATATATCTATCCATCCATCTATCCATATATCTATCCATCCATATCTATCCATCCATCCATATCTATTCATCCATCCAGTGGGCTTACTTTGTTTGTTTGTGTGTGTGTGTGTGTGTGTGTGAGCGCGCGCATCGGGCGGAACTCCGCTGTGCGTGATACAGAGAGCGCGACCATAACATAGAGACTGAAATGACATGCCGTCGTGTAAATAAGATAAATAACAAGGCTAAATTTAGTTTGCTTAATGAAAGAACAAGGTATAGACATGTTCTATAAGAAAGGTAACTTTAAATGACTTCTGTTGTGATCTGGTGCTATAGAGAAAATATAATTAAATAAAATTAACTTGACCTTCAAGTGGGGCGGGGGGGTGCCGTTGTGGGGGGGCGGGGCGTCCCCCTAAAATAATGGCAGGGGAAACACTGGACATGACTGCATCAACACTAACTGCAGTTACTGAAACCACGCCTTCTTTCTTTGTGTGAACATTTGGGCGGCATTAAGCAAATATTTCCACATAGTGAGGTAGACATGTGGGGGCGTGTTAGAACGAGGCGTTTTAGGGGGGCGTGGCAGAGTCTTAACTTTTATAAAGAATATCTCTTTGGTTTTGAGACTTTAGTCTTTGCAACTTCAGGGATCTTATCTATGCACAATCAGCTTGTAACACTCCAAAGAGAAAGGAAAACTTGAAATCGCATCATATGACCCCTTTAACTTATTAACATTTATAGTATATAAGTTTGTTTGACTTGATTTGTTCTATGTAGACATGTGACTCTGTCCCAGGGTTCGTCTGTCCTGCAGAGTTTAGCTCAAACCCTGACCAAACTCTCTCAACGTATCTCTGAAGACTTGATGAACTTTCTTAGCTGTCTTTGATTAGCATGATCTGTAGTTTTAACAAATGCCTTGACGCTGACAAATGTCGCATTTTGTCAAATAAGTGAGAATCTGGATGCAGGAGAAAGAGTACACACACTGTAAAACATTGCCAGGAATTTACAGGATTAAAGAGTACTATTTTACAATAAATGACTGTAGTCAAAAATGTACTGTGAAATCAATGCATGCTGGGTCATTTTCTTACAAAAGACTGTGAATGAACAGAAGAATGAAGCTAACATCACAGTAATTTACTGCTCTTGTTTTACTGTGAATTCACATTATAGTGAATGTCTTTAACTGTGCCACTGAGAGAAATGTGTTTGTTTAATGACGTAATTGTTTTGAAGTCACCATGATGGTGATTCGTGTTTGTTTGGGATCTTGGACCTTGTGTATTCATATATTCAAATTTCTGATCTAGTCAGGTCTAGATTAACTAATCATTGATTTCATATTCATATCTGTTGTGGATGGATCTTTCACAATAGAGAAGTAATACTCGACATACAAAACACAACAATGGTAACATTCAACAAATAAAAACAACACAACATAAACCAACAACACACAGACTGCTAAAATTTAACCAAAAATAAGTATAATAGCACAAATAAAACCAACAAGAATTAAAACACAGTATGCTGCTTGTTTACAAAAAATTTCTGAGCGCGTAGTGAGATACAAGAGAAGTCCCTCTGTGAAATTACAGTGAAAGTAATGCAATTATTCACCTGGAATATGCTGTCATTTCACACTCATTTTTTTTTAACAGTGCACTGTTATTCAGGCACTGCAACAACTGAAGCTGATTGAAAAAAAAATTTTTCTGAATGTTACAAAACTAGTAACGAAAAGTTCAGCAGTACATAAACCGGATAACATCAAACTGAAATGTATTTGTTATTCAGATTGTAATGCAAAAATCAGACATGCATCTGGTTGCAAGTTAATTTTGTTATGGTCCTGTGTGAGAGAATCATGAGTTATGTTGAGAAAGGTTCAGGGCATAAAAGTGCACTTATGAAATGTAATTTTCATGACATCATTTTCTGGTGTGTAACAATCAAACAATCACATTTATTTTGTGTATAATCTGTCTCAGATAAATGTGCCCATTAATAGCTTGTAAAAATTAAACTGTGACTGAATATCATGTCAGACAGTCTCTAAATGGGTGGTTCTTGGCAAACAAGCTCCAATGAAGACCAGAACTTTTGCTGTTGAGTTCAGCTTTTCAGCAGCAGTGGCCTGATTAAGTCGAGTTACATCAATAATGAAAAGCCAGCTGGACATCGCTATACTGCAAACGTCATAAGTCATAATAAGAAAAATTAGGAAGTAGTTGTGCTACTTAAACCAAGTGTTTAATTTAAGGGCCCCGTTGGTCAGGCCAAGGAGTGCTTTTGTAAAAATATATAGAAAAGTGAAGGGACTGCTATACTAGACATCTTTTCCTAAGAGGACTTGATTATTTCCCTCTTTGAAACCTTATACCTGTGATGGTTAGTCATAATCCTTTCTCCTTGTGGCGACGTACAGCAAGAGTCTCATTTTTCAGCTCTATTCAAAGGATTGGAGGTGGAACTCTGCTAAATGTTCTTGCCAGAAAATGTCTGGAGCAAACGCTCAGAGGCATACAGCAGATCTATTAAATGATACTGAGTTTCATCCAAAATAAGGGGTGGTTCTCAGCAAACCTGTCAAGATAATGTCAAACTCAAATTTCATTTTGACATTATTTTTGTGACAAGTACAGTCCGTCCTCATTTAAAGTTAAAAAAGTATTCATTTTATTTAGGCAACACATTTACAACATAATTTATATCATTTAATATACACTATCTATCTATCTATCCATCCATCCATCCATCTATCCATATATCTATCCATCCATCTATCCATATATCTATCCATCCATCCATATCTATTCATCCATCCATCCATCTATCTATCCATCTATCCATCTATTCATATATCTATCCATCCATCCATCCATCCATCCATCTATCTATCCATATATCTATCCATACATCCATATATATCTATCCATCTATATCTATTCATCCATCCATCCATCCATCCATCCATATCTATTCATCCATCCATCCATCCATCTCTATCTATCTATCTATCTATCTATCTATCCATCCATCTCTATCTATCCATCCATCCATCCATCCATCCATCTATCTATCTATCTATCTATCTATCTATCCATCCATCCATCCATCCATACATCTGACCATTACGTTTCCATGACATAATTTCTATGGTGAAACAGCATTTTGCATTTCAATTATTCTTTAAATAAAAACAATAAATATTGTTTTTTTTTTACAAGTAAATATTGATTCAAAATAATATGACACTCAATCAAACTGATTTCAAGTTCTGCAACTTAATAAAACATATAGATTTTTGTTAGTTTTAACAAAAGCATTATCTATAAACCACTTCACTTAATGGGTTTCAAATATGACAGAAGTTGTTATATGATCTGTACACTGGATGACCAATACCAGAAACAATCTAGACATTCATACAAGTCTAAATGATATCACCACACCCTTTATCTGAGCCAGAAACCCCTCCATCAGACAAAGGGTCTGAGACAAACAATAGAAACAAATCTGATACATTCATCATAAAGATGCATTTTGAAAGCAATATTTCAAACGATTTCAGACACTACAGTCACTAAACGTCTCAAAACAGTATCAGCAAGGATGAACTGTGCTTAACTGAGCTCACAGAAATAAACTCATGCACAGTTATTAAAGACATAACTGAACAGTGTGGATTAATAATGCTTCAGATTAGACATGTAAAATAATGTGTTTCTGACCTTAGCCACATTTACTGAAACCCCTTACAAATATACCACAGTTACTACAGGTATCGTTCCTAAAGTAAAATAAATTAAAATCCTAAAATAAATCATATTTGTAAATAAATAGGCTTAGTGGCTAATACAAAGCTGTGAAAAAGTACATTATTTTGGTGAAGCAAGTACAGTGTTTTGGCAGAAACGCTGGTTACAATAGTAAATTGCACAGTGAATGTCCCGGTTGTATCATTGTATCTTTTTTTGTGTAGTTTGTGCTCATAAATAAAGCAAATGTTTTTTAAATGCCAAATTCTGTCCTAGTTTGCAGCTGCATTAATCAAAATGAACTGTATTTAATACAACAGTAGTCAGAAGCTGTGTGTGTGTACTAAGATATATTTTGGGGGCATGATTGTACTAAGACGACCTTAAAATCTGACAAAACCAAAACCTCCTTTTGGAAAAGTCATCATTTGATAGATAGCTAGAACTAGCTACCCTGCTGAAGAAGAAAAAAGCCAACAGAAACCATCACAGAAAATCTAATGGTTTCCACTACAAATACCATTACAAAACATCAACTTTTAACCATTAAAAAATGGTTTCCCGTAGTCTGTTTTGGGACATATTCCATTAGGATTTAGTGGCATTAAAAAGCCAAACAAGCCACCAATAGAAGGCGACCAATACCAGTAACTACAGTTTCTAGTAAAACCAATACAATTCCCATTATAACCAGTAAAACCAGAAGAAACATACAAATGTAACTTAGTTTTTATATTTATAACATACAGCCTAGTTAAGCATGACGTGACCAAGAGAGTGACCTTTTCCCTGAAAACCATGATTGCAAATTTGACATTTTATACATGAGTTAAAACGAGTAGTTAATATACATTTTAGTTCAATATTTGAATTTATTGAAAGGATATATTGTCAACTTTGACTGTTTTTGCTCGATTAGGTTAATGAAAATAGTTCCGAACAAAGATCAGAGCAGAACAGTCGCGCATCTCTGAGCAACACACAGCGGTCTTTTGTTACTGAATGATTTGAGTTTTTGAATTTAGAATCATTTGAGTCAATGATTCAGTGGTCCATTCATAAAGACAGGTACTTGCTTCATTCTTGCTTCATCAGCCGTCTGAACGAATCGTTTGAAGGCATGCTTCAATGACTCATTAATTAAGACAGTCACTTGCTGCCACCTACTGGCGGTTTATTCTCATAGTAGCTTATCTTTGCATTTTTTCCCCAACATTTCATATTTGCATATTAAAAAATATATATTTTAAAACAGCAAGCTCACAACATTATTTATGCTGTTATAATTTTGCATCTAAATGCATTCGTGTTATATTTCAGCTACACTGAACTGTCTGTGTACAGTAAATGCATCTGAAGGCCACAGTCACTTCTGTTTCTTCTGCAGTGGAAAGATCGGTTTTGTTGATACTGATTTAATTTAATTGGTAACAGCCCTGTATTGTCTTATTATATTAAGTGAAATTATTAATAAAGTGTAAGAATTTGATATGAAAGATGATGCATGCATTTAATACAGTTAGGGAAAAATACCCTTTAAATAGTCCAAAGATGACCTGGAAATCAATTTAAATAAATGTTTGTATGCAGTATTAAGTCATATAAAACGCAATTTCCCGAACAACAAAATTGTGGCCAGTGAAAATGCTGACTGGCTAGTAAATTTGGAAAACCACTAGCCACAGTGGCTGGTGAGCTAAAAAGTTAGCAAAGCCCTCTAATATATATATATATATATATATATCCTAACGTCCCCATTTAGATAGTTAGGTAAATGCGCACTGTGTGTGAGTGAGTGAGTGAGTGAGTGAGTGAGTGAGTGTGTGTGTGAGAGGGAGTGAGTGAGAGAGTGTGT
>NW_015505698.1:68849-78577 GCF_001515645.1 Sinocyclocheilus grahami
GTAACAGTATTCAAATACCGTTTCACATCTTTGACATTGGTAACTCTCTTGGAAGGGCGTGTACCCTGCCGAAGATGTGCGCGTACCCTGCGGAGGTCTGGACACTCAGCCTGAATAGACAACCATGTGGCCCTATTGGCAAAGGGCAACTTCTGAGCTCCCCGCAAGATGTCGGCAACATCAGTACGGCACATGACAGAGACCATGGATTCACGGACGAAGCAACACACCTGACATGCCGGACTGTCACATTGTGCAGCATGGCGGCTAGCATAATCTGAAGGGAGAATAGCAGCCCCAGCAACATGACGAACAGAGACCTGAAAGCGGCTTGCAGTAGACAAGAAAGTAGTAACGCGGGTGCTCGCAGAAAATTCCCCCCTACACAGCTTCTCAAAGGCCTGTATGCATGGTTTACTGTCAGTGAGCACACACGCCTTCTGTGATGACTGAATAATATATGGACCAAAATGCTTCAGAGCAGCGGCTATAGCTAGGGCCTCAATCTCACACGCAATCCAATTGATCAGATTTTTGCGAAGCTTAGCGCTAAAGTGTCCGGCAATCAACAACTTTTCCCCCCTCGTAACATACATTGTCGCGCCTAGCCCTGGATCCCTAAGAGCACCGTCGGTGACAATCCAAAGTTGATCATCAGGTCGTGGTATTGTTACAGCGCAACTAGTAGATAACGCCTACTGAGCCCTATGAAAACACTGGAGGAGCTCATCTGACCACACAACCGCAGCGGTCGACTCACCACCAGCGACCATGTTGTCGAAGGGGGCAAGGATCGATGCACAACTCTTAAGGACACGAGCTAGGACTTTATACGCACCAATAAAGGACCGCAGACCTCTAACAGTTGCAGGAGGGGTGCACGAGGCCAATGTTGAAATGCGGTGTGAACTGGCACGAATAGTACCCTGATTCCAGACCCACCCCAAAATGTTAGTCTTGACTGGGGCAACGGTCATCTTACTGGGAGATAAGCACAGATTGCATGCCTGGAGGGCCACTAAGACCTTTTTCCACACTGCAAGAAGATCCTCAAGGGTATCGGCACCACAGTACAGGTCATCAGCGACCTTGGCCACCTGTCCCTGTTGAAGAAGCTCGCCAAGCACGCAACCGGTTAACTCCTCTAATGCGGTTTCTGAGCCGGGCATACCCATAGCACATCTGGCATACACCCGGACTCCTTTAAATGGCGTGACCACCCCGCAGTACTTCAAAGAAGATTTGGAAAGTGGAATTTGGTAGAATGCCTTGGTGAGGTCTGTCGCAATGATATATCTCCACTGAGCTATCAGACGCAGTGTGGCATCGACATTCGGCATCAGCGACGGTTGGGGTTTGCTATAACGGCCCACATCGGCGAATGCTGTAACAAGACGAAACCCCCGTTAGGCTTTTTGACAAGAAACGATGGGTTGACATATTCCACATTGACATCAATGTCCTCGGGCTTTCGAAAAACACCAAGTGACTCTGGAGTACTGCGGGACCCTTCCTTTTCGCTGAGGTGGCTGGACAGGCCCCATGTTTACCCTTGCTTGGAAGGGGCCAGCAGCACCATTATAGCCCCTAAACTGTGGACTGAAGACCTCATCAAATTCCCTATGGACCTCCCGAAATTTATCTCTAATGTCTGCCTTCATAATGCCATTGGGGTCTAATGAGATAAGGTCAGAGAATAGTGTCGTACTGTGCATACTGGGCTTGCGAGTGACAGCTTGAGGAACTTCCACCTGAGCTTGTTCAGTTTGGGGCTCTGGTAAGTAGGTCATGTGAACACGGCATACATGATCATGTTTTCTAATGCCCTGTGGTGCGTCAGTCAGATTGGGAATTCTGATTTTTCCGGACACCCCTACAAACAACGATGGAGCAAACCAGTGTGTACAGTCCTCGTGCGGCTCAACAGCGAGCTCCTCGTTAAACTTTGCAAGTTCTGCTGGAAGTTCAAGTTTGACAAAGTCCCCAGGCCACACAGTATGTGATGAGGTAGCACGAAGTTCGCCGAATAGCATGTCTGTCTCCATGCGTCCGATTGACGCCATACTCGTATGTGTCTGATGCCACACAAACATGATGTCTAGCGGGGCGCATCAGCGACGGTTGGGGTTTGCTATAACGAATGCTGTAACAAAACTAAACCCCCCCCCGTTAGGCTTTTTGACAAGAAACGATGGGTTGACATATTCCACATTGACATCAATGTCCTCGGGCTTTCGAAAAACACCAAGTGACTCTGGAGTACTGCGGGACCCTTCCTTTTCGCTGAGGTGGCTGGACAGGCCCCATGTTTACCCTTGCTTGGAAGGGGCCAGCAGCACCATTATAGCCCCTAAACTGTTCTGCTGGAAGTTCAAGTTTGACAAAGTCCCCAGGCCACACAGTATGTGATGAGGTAGCACGAAGTTCGCCGAATAGCATGTCTGTCTCCATGCGTCCGATTGACGCCATACTCGTATGTGTCTGATGCCACACAAACATGATGTCTAGCGGGGCTGATAGAAATGTCATTACATTCCATAAAGGGGATGTCAGCGAGAATGTCCGAATCCAAATTTTCTACCACAAGTCCATCAAAAAAGAGCATGTGCCCGCCTAATTGAAAATGTGTGTGTGTTTCTCCAACCACCTTCAATGGAGAGGAGCCATCTGCCTGACGAGACTGCATACTGCTGGAGTCTTTAAGGCCCAGTTTGGTGGCACATGCTGCCCTTATCATGTTTCCAGTTGCATCAATGTCGATGGTCAGCCTAACGGGGACGTGACCATGGAAATCCTCGAGGCAGGGTGACTGCATGATGTGAATGCAATAGTATTTCGGGAAATAACAGAGCAGTAGTTAGCGATCTGCCCCAGCATAAGCTCGAGCATGCTGACCTTTTGTTGGCGCGTGCGCCGTTGTGCCGCGGGAACATCATTGTCGTCGTCATCGGTAAAACCTCTGAATGGTGAAGCCCTTGTCTTCTTTTCCCAGCGCGCGCCGTCAACTAGAAAAGGAGCGAACTCATTGTCCAATGACAATGTGTAAACAAGGTTCTGATGCCAGTTCTCAAATTAATTCACAGTCTCAACTTTCGTTAGGCACCACTGCTTAGGTGCTCTGTGTGTATTCGCCATGGCTAATATCTCGAGTGTCGTCAGCGGAGATAATCCACAATGCTGCTCACTTTCGCGCGATTGTAGCGTGAATAGATCTCACGTGAGCTCACCAGAACGTTTGGGGAGTGAATGTGATAACGCTGCCACCACACCAGTGTGTAGGTGAGGTATATTGAATCGCTGACACGAGAGAATAGTTTAGTCAAGCCTTTAATGGCGAAGGCCAACACAACAATAACAAGAAGCCCCAAGCGCGAGCTCCGCCCAGGCCACCGTGGCCACGAACAATGTCAGGAGTCACGTCACGATCCACGACACACTTCACATACTGGTGCTAACATTAGAGGCATTCAAAATGAGAACTCACACAGAATTAAATGATAAATCACTCCTTCATCTTTCATACTGCTCTGCAGCCACTATAACTTGCCTAGTGCTAACTACTGAATTTCAGCAGATTTGGGCGTAGAAGCAGGAATTTCTAAATGGAAAGTGAGAATAGCCACATTTCTAAATAAACCAGTCTAAGTCTTTATGATAGAGATTAGTGTTGGATCTTTTAAGCAAGGACCATCACATCAGCAAACATTAAAAAGTACACAAACAGCAGTTAATGCCTCCAAAACTTTGCACTTAACAGCGGGCGACAAAGATCAGTCCCAAACCTTGTACTGCACAGGGGACAAAGAACAGTCCCTAAATATTAGAAGAAAACCTGAACATGGACACATAATACGCCTGCCCAAAACCACAAGGGTCGGACGAATCAAGAATGTACATCCTTTTAAATGACCTGTGAATATATGTAAATCAATCAAATGTTGACGGACCAGTGCATTAGTCTTGTATATTCCACATATGGCTTATTCACTCCTCATCAGAGCGGACAAAAAACTGCACCACGTCTGTCTTCAACACCTATTTAAAATGCTAAATGATGACAACTGACCATCAAGACTTACACACAAGTGCCAGTGTCCAAGTGTCCATATCGGAAATAGGATGCAGTCTTTAAGTGCTGCATCTGCCTGTTGGTGATAACTTTTGCTATAACAAATGCGGTTCAGAAACATTAAAGTTAAGAAGTCAAGGGCCAACATGTAAGAAGACAATATAAGTTAATGTTAAAAAAAGGCCAGCAGACACACACACACACACATATGCATGGCCATACCCCTTCGAATACACACACTCACATTTATACACATAAAGTACGAATAGACCCACACATTAATATACATTTCGGCTTATTTTTCATTAAAACATGTCATCTATCGCTTTTGTAACCTAGAACGCTCGTGGATTTGGTTCTCAGACAAAGAGGATTAAAGTTTTTAATCATCAAAATAAACTACAGGCCGACATATGCCTTCTGCAACAAACACATCAGAATCTGAAGATAACAAAATTAAATCATCAAAGTACAGTCATTTATTCTCGGCTCCCTACAACACTGGAAAAAAACAACAATACCAATTATTACAGACACAGCAGGGAAGTCCACCAATTCACCGGGGAAAAAAATCAAATATTTCAATTTTTTACAGTAAATTATATTCCTCTGAAAAAGACCAGACTCAGAAAGACATCAATTCATTTCTCAACAATATCAACCTACCTCAACTTAGTAAATATCAAATAAATACTCTTGAATCCCCCTTAACAGAACAAGAAATCTTTAATGATCTTAAACTCATGCCAAACAATAAAGCACCAGGTCCTGATGGATTCCCCGCTGAGTTCTACAAACACTTTTGGTCCATTTTATCACCACTCTTCATCCGAATGATAAATTAATCAAAATAAAAATCAAAACTCCCAGATAACATGAACACAGCCACAATTTCATTCCTTCTCAAACCCAATAAAGACCCAACACTACTGTCAAGCTATCGTTCAATTTCCCTAATCAATGTATAGACATTAAAATCATCGCCAAAGCACTAGCCCATAGAATAGAAAAAGTCACACCATCTATAATCCATCCGGACCAAACTGGTTTCATTAAAGGTAGACTTGCATCTAACAACACACGTAGACTTTTTAACTTAATGTATTACTCATCGATTAAAAAAACCAAACCATCATAGTCCCTCTCGATGCAGAAAAAGCCTTCAATAGAGTCAATTGGAAATTCCTGTTTTCCACACTAGAGAGGTTTGGTTTTGGGGAGTCATTCATTAACTGGATTACAATTCTTTATACATCACCTTCAGCCACTGTCATCACTAATGGACTAGTTTCAGCCTCAGACATCGCGCCCACGGACCGTTGGCTAAACGTCTGATGCATATGGCACACAAAAGTGGAAACACTTCAGGAGTTTCGAAGTCGTCATCGGATTGGTTGAATTATACAGGATTTCCAGGAGATGTGCGTGTCACGTTCTGCAACATTTCGCCTGGAAACAAAGATGCCGTGACGACTATGGAAGGCGAAAAGGGTTAAAAACACGTGAAATTGTGTTTTTGACCCTTTTGGCCTTCCATAGACGACAAACCCCCTCACGAAAGAAGAAAGCCGTTGTGTTTACAACTGTGACGACGAGCGCTTATCAGGATCAACTAAACGCTGGATTTTCAAAAGTATGTGAAATATTTAAAGTTCGCGGCACAGAATCTTTCAAATACGTCCGAGAGTTTTACACTCTCGAAATGTCTGTTATTGTGGCGACATTTCCACGCCCGAAACATGACGCTGAAACGAAACAAACTGTGATTGGTTGTTTGACATGTCGATCAAACGGCCTCATGGGCGGGCTTTGGCCAATGAAAGCTGCCATGTATTCCAGACCTTCAGCCGTCAGGCTACGCGAGACTACCAATGGACTAACATCACGTAGCTTCACACTGCACCGGGGGACTAGACAAGGATGCCCACTCTCCCCTTCACTATTCACCATTTTCATCGAACCATTAGCAGCTGCCACCCGTCAAAACAGCAACATAAAAGGAATTCAAACACTAAATATACACCACAAAATAAGTCTTTATGCTGATGATATGTTATTATATTTACAAGACCCCCCACCATCACTACAAGAAACGATTAAACTCATTGACTCATTCTCAAATATTTCTGAATACTCAATCAACTGGTGTAAATCTGCTATTCTTTCATTACATTCCACCAGCTTGGATGTGACATCCCAGACACCACCAATTCCTCTGTGCACCAATTACATCACATGTATTAATGTTTCCCCCAGGCTATCAGAGTTGTTTGGACTCAACTACACTCATTACTTAAAACAATAGACGATGATCTTCAACGCTGGATGAACCTACCACTATCTATTATGGGCAGAATATCAGTAATTAAAATGACTATACTCCCTAAATTAAACTATTTATTTACAATGACACCAACACAACCCACCCTTTTCTGGTTTAAATCACTAGATTCAATCATTACCAAATTCTACTGGAAAAACAAGACCCCAAGAATCAAATTGACTACCCTACAGAAACCAAAAATACAAGGAGGACTGGAAGCACCACATTTTTACCACTACTTTCTGGCCAATCAGCTCCAAAATATACACAAATGGATTCACCCTGACTCATCAGAAAGCACATGGCTAGACGTTGAACAAACAATTTGCAAGGATATTAACACTTCAGAATTACCCATAAGACCATCAAAAATCATCACTGTTTTAAAATGCCGACAATAGCAGCAGCAGCTCTGACAGCCTGGTGGAAACTTCACCAAATCACAAACACTCCTCTTGCACCATCTAAATACACCCCGATCTGGAATAACCCAGATTTTACAGCTAACAAGAAGCCAATCCACTTACGCACATGGGCAGAAAAGGGCATCACACAACTTCAGCATATCTTTCATAATAATAACCTGGCACCATTCTCCCACTTGGTCCAGAAATACGGCATTGGGAGTAATTGTTTCTTGGAATGCTCACAAATCAAATCTTCAGTTCAATCAAAGATTGACACTAGGACAATTAACCTAGACCTTTCCCCTCCAATCTCAGCGCTAATTAATATAACAAACTCAAAAAAAATATACCAGAAATATACAGAATGAGATCAAAATCAGACAATACATTAAGTTTCCCAAATGTTAAATGGGAATCAGACTTATCTATTACTCCCGATGCCGCCTTCTGGACACAAATCTGCAAAAATATCTACTTCATGACAAAAAATGCTAAGCTGCAACTTATACAGTATAAAGTACTTCATAGATTTCACCTAACTGGACGAAAATTATTTAAAATGGGTTTTACTTCAGAAACATGCTCACATTGTACACAAAACACCCCAGACACCTATTTTCACGCCATTTGGCATTGCACCTTAATTAAAACATTTTGGGAAAACGTTACTGACTCACTATCACACCCCATTGTCTCCCTCCCTCTGTATATTTGGTGACATATCCATAATCAATTTAAACAATACAAATAGTCAATTACTCCTAGTGGCTCTAACTATCGGCAAGAAAACTATCCTCATGAACTGGAACTCAAGGAACACCATACATATTACATCTTGGAAAAACTTACTAATAGAGTACATCTCCATGGAAAACCTGTCAACTTCCACTCAAAATAATACAATAGAATTACACCCCTCTTGGTTATCTCTCATATACGTCCATCAATTATTGATATACACGCATTTATTGGAACATAAGCAAGGGAAAGAGTGGGGGGGGAAAACGAAACATACATACGTGTGTGTATGTATATATATATATATATATATATATATATACAGTAAATTCCCGAGTGTTAAATTAACACTGCTTGGAGCATATATTGTCCCACTCTAAAAGAGTGTTAAAGTTAATGAGATAATTATGTGATTAATTAAGTGCTGATTGAGCATTAGTGATGAACAGCTGCTGTTAACAAGCAGAATAAGAGAAACACAAGAGAAACACAAGAATTACAACTGACTTCAGCCACAGCCTTAGATGAAATCAAATTACTGAAATAAAATACATTAAATCCATCAAGATCTCAGCAGAAGATTACTAAACAAATCCACAAACAGCATCACCAGCCTCATGCATTACTAACCAGTTTCAAAAAATTTTTTATTAAGAATTTACAGAGGTTTAGATGTTAATGTTTATTGAAAATAATACAATTTGAAGTCACCGCTGTGGAGATAAGTGTTTGCTTCATTTGTGCTCTTGATCCTTAACTAACATTAGTTTTTCTCTGGTTGTTGTAACTGTGTTTATGGAACACATTGGTTATGGTAAGACACATCAAGACAAAATGTGATCAAGTCATATTGGCCGTTTTGTTGATATTGTTGTAGTTGTCATGCATGACCTGATTCATGCACGTCATCAGTGGTAATGTGAAATATAGTTTATGCTATTGATTACAACTGCATTTCAAAGACCCACGAAGAACTTTAAAAACACTTTGCACACCGGTGTAAACCATCTGTTCTGTTTAGACACACAGACATCAAGAATCAGCATATGAATCTCAGCAATGGTGACAATCAGACAGATTCATGTTGCAGTGCATTCTGGGTGCACCAATCATAACTCATACATTGCTCCCAGCATGCATTGCGTCATGAATAAATTACGCCGCTGCATTGTTTTAGGATTTTCTTTTATTCTTACTATTTGCTTTTATTTTTGTTGTGACTTTTTACTGCCTTGTTTTGTGATTTTCAAAAAACATATCAAAATTATCAGAATATTTAGTCACCATCACTGAGATTCACATGCTGATTCTTCATGTCTATGAGTGCCGCAGTTTAAACCTCTCTACGAACTATATTTCTAAAAATGGTTCATTTAGTTTTCACACTTTGTCTCATATCATAAAACTGCAATAATACATAAATCATAAGAGCACTACAGATTTAGAAAAAGCGCAATGAAAAAATCAGACGCATGAAATGGATGAATCATAAGTTTCTTGTCATCACATATGTGCTTTATAAACACAATTGTTGCAGTAAACGAGAATCTAATTCCTAACAAGTCAAGGGTCAAGAGGCAACTAAAGCAAATGCTAATCACCAAAACGGTGTTGAAAAAAAAAATCTAAACCTTAATTCTCAACAAAGACTAACTGAAGTCTAACTGGTTATTAATGTGTGAAGCTGGTGTTGCTGTTTGTGGAGTTGTTTAATTATCATCTGCTGAAATCTTGATGGATTTAATGTATTTTATTTCAGTTGATTTCATCTAAGGCTGTGGCTGAAGTCAGTAGTTCTTGTGTTTCTCTTTTCTTCAGTGATTCTGCTTGTTAACAGCAGCTGTTCATCACTAATGCTCAATCAGCACTTAATTAATCACATAATTATCTCATTAACTTTAACACTGCTTCAGTGTTACTTTAACACTCTTTTAGAGTGGGACCATATATGCTCCAAGCAGTGTTAATTTAACACTCGGGAAATATACTGTATATATATATATTTAAATATATGTACATATATATATATGTGTGTGTGTGTGTGTGTATGTATATTATTACTATTGTCATCATTACTATTACTATTTTCTACTATTGTTATGTCTGTTGTACTTTTCTACATGTTCCTATTTATGTACTTCCACCCCTAACACACACACACACACACACACACACACACACACACACACAC
>NW_015505698.1:81409-87030 GCF_001515645.1 Sinocyclocheilus grahami
GTATTGCTTTAATGGGCAGTCTTCACTGAAACACATTCAACTTCCTACAGGGAGAGAAAGATTGCAGAAAGACTAAACACTTACAAATATGTCAACTAGCATCTGGTTATGATCGCTATTAAGGTGTTTCTCACGTTATCTAACTGCAAATATAGCATAACTGCCTATTATCTAAAACTAAACATTAACTATAACGTGTTTCATAAAATACAACTACTGGCCAGATTTCCGAGAGATAAACTAATGCGTTAAAATGCCAAACACTGCTGTAAACTCTCTGGCGCGAGTGCTCGAGACGCGCTGAAATGAATGGGCTTCAACACATGGGCTGCTGCACGACACGCTTTACTTCCGCATTCCTCAGTTCCTATGGCAACCTATGGGCGTGTCGCAACTCTGTTCTGATGTCAGCAAATCAGTTCGAGGCAACGCTGACAACGTGATTAATATTCATGAACCCAGCAGCTCATCAATCCTTAGTTAATTGTTATTATCTTTTTTTTTAAGAAACCCAATGGCTAACAATATCTTAAGCATCACCATTGGTCCTAATTTCAGTTATAATGACAAATATGCATTCATACATGGTTACCAAGTCAATTCACTAGTTTTACCACAATGAATAATAATTAAATCGTGCTTAATTATCATAATATAATATGATTAACTGATTAATCATATAAGAAGCTAAGATTTGCCATTTGCCACAAAAAGTTGTGTCATTTTACAAAGATAAGCTGATTTGGTGAAATCATATATATATATATATATATATGTATGTATGTGGGTCAAAGGCGAAAAAGGGTTTAAGCATAAAAACAATAAATGTAACACTGCTTTAAAAAAATAAATAAACGTTTTCTGTTTAATTTAATTGCAATGTTGTTTTTGTTTTTCTGAGCAAAAAATAAATATCATACATTTTCCCCTGATTTACAGAAGAGACCCACTAAAATGTCATTCAGTGTAACATTCTTGTCAGGCATATTTACAACAAAAATCAATTTATGACATATTAAAAGACTAATTGCTTTCACCCCAAATACTAATTAGTTGTAATTTTACATTTTTAAAATGTGCCTCTATCCTAGGTTTTGCCCATTTGTCAGTAAGAATTTTTTACTCATTTAAAACACAGTAAAATTGAATATGCTCCCTTATTCTTTTATATATTTTAATATGTACACGTCAGAATAAGCATGCTGTTTGAATTTGTACATAAATATTGTGTTACACTGAATGACAATGTGCCATTATTTCAACCAAATTTTGACATTTTATTCTCCAAAAACTTATTTGAAACCTTAAAAGTAGACACTTTACTTACATTTAATGTATGTTTAGTAAATTTCTTTTGAAGTGGACATCTTAATGTCTTTGACCCATGTATGCGTGTGTAAAATAGTATATCAGTCTGGCGACTAAACTAAAAAATGTACTAGCCAATGGCGATTATATTGCCAAGGTGTGTGCAGGGGGTTGTACTAGCAATTGTACGTTTCAGAAATGTTAACTCTCAGCATACTGGTGTTTGTATTTGTTGCACAGGGAGTGGTGTTTATGTGATCTTGACTTCATCTGTGCCAGGATCAACCTGTTAGTTACTTCACAATGAAAACAGACGGGCCGCTATCCTTTCATTTCTACACACTACATACATGTATACCAAGAACAAACACAGATACAGATACATAGATCACAGTTGCCAGCATCTGTTCTGGAGGACATTTTTATTGATGTGTAACTAGTAGTTTTTGCATAACTTGTTACATATGAACGGCTGGTTAATGAATTCCAGCCTTGTGGGTTTTTGAATGCGTGTACTTTCACATGTGTACAGGAGTCACAAATTGGGACTGCTTTCTCCACATGCTACAAGGCAGAGTCCTACAAAATGTACCGACTGGAAACTTGTATGCAGTGTGGAGACATATTCACTCCAGGTATGCATTGGTAGTTGTTGCCATGGAGTGTTTAGCTTTCAATGATGAATTAAAACATTACAAAAATAACGAACATTGAAATATTGCTTTTCGTTGTTTCGTTTCTTTGCAAACCTGTAGGATCTGTAGGTCGAGGAAGAAAGGGGGAACTTATTATTAGTGAAGACACCCACCCAGACTTCTGCAGCGAGTTCTGCCAAATCTGTGCTCTTATTTGAGTGTGTCGTGTGCATGATGCAGTGGCTGCAGAGCAGTATGAAAGATGAAGGAGTGATTTATCATTTAATTCTGTGTGAGTTCTCATTTTGAATGCCGCTAATGTTGGCATGTTATTCAGTTGTGTGTTCATGTTTTTTTTCCTATTTCATTGTGTTGGTAATGCATTTTGCATGCATTTATTTAAGTGAGATTATGTAAATTAAGTCATGCCATTGGGAAGCAATTTATAAATAAAAAATGACAGAAGACAACCTGACAGTGCTGCTATACTTTAGTCAGTTTTATAATAATGTGCATAATCAGAGGTGCAAAGCACACATATGTTCTACTTCAAGTAGAAACTTGATTTAGCATCACTCCAATAAAAGCAGATGTGCCTACTTCTTAATCTACGCAAGTATTTGAAGTCAAAGTGCACCACTGAGAGGAGAGAAGAATCAGCCAATCAAAGAATGCACTTGTTTTTAAGAAATATTTATTCTTACATGTAACGAGAAACTACGGGATTTTCAGGGAAGGTGAAGCGTAAGATTATATTTTTATTGAGGTAGCCAGAATGTCAATGCAAACGTTTCTCCAAATGAAAATATTAAAATATTTGGTTATTGCCAGTAATTATATACGTGCCCATCCCCACACTGTACAAACTACAGTGTTTGTAACTAAGCATTTAAAACGTTATTTAAAAAAAAATGTTTTTAGCAAGTTTGTTTTTTCCGTCACAAGAATAACTTTATTTACGACTCGGTGCGGAAACGATAGTACTTCACAACTTTTACAGCGCGAGTAAGTATGACGTGAATCTGCCAGATGTCCAATCAAAATGCAGTGTGAGGAGCTGTAACCCCGCCCCCTGGATCTTGTGTTCTGCAGCGAGGGGCTACTGAGCATATAGACATTTTAAAAGAACACCATATAATTAATTCCTTCAATAATATCAAACCTGGAGTGAATGGCACAGGATAATGCATGTGTATACTGACATCGGAAAATGATCATCAACATTGTGAAGACCATCAGTCCACTCTTGATAACGGTATTTTAGACCGCAGTTGCTGCACATGTGGTAGTATGTAAAAAATCCTGTTTAAAAAAAAAAGTATTCAAATCACAAAAAAAGAATTCATTCAAACCGCTAAACACTAATTAGATAGACTTTACTCATACTCACCCTCAACAACGCCAGTGTATGTTATAAGCTTTCCTTTAGAAGTAATCAACACTGGCTCACTTAGGACCACATTCAGAGCAAACAGTCTCTTTTGGCACAAGGTGTTTGGGAATGTCATTGATTGTCATTGAGCCTGTGATGTATTTCTGGGGGAGTTTGGGCTGGCAGAGTTTTGTTTTTCATCAGGTAATACACCATCTGTTTGAGACCTTCACCACTGGGGGGGATATTCCAATCTGGTACTTTCCTGACAAGCATGTTCTTGTGCTAGGCCTTGTGCAGGTCTGTCAATGGGTGATGATACAAACAACTGGCAGTGTAGCTGGAAAAGATGCCACCTGGCTATGTTTTTGTGCAAACAAGATCTTGGCTTTGCACAGGGACAATGCCATGTGTTGCGAGTGCTGTCATAGGAAGCAATGACTCTACCAAGTCTGCCGTAGTATGACACTTTGGGTTCATACACAGAAATATACTTCTTTGTAGAAGGACCTCCAATAGTCAACTCAACAGACAGTGGAACACCAGCCGCACTTGCTGCTGCCTTTGTAGCCACGCAGGTTGTCTTGGTCTGCTCCCCAAACACATTTGCGGCTATCATGTCTACCAGGA
This sequence comes from Sinocyclocheilus grahami, assembly GCF_001515645.1. Classification (NCBI taxonomy): domain Eukaryota; kingdom Metazoa; phylum Chordata; class Actinopteri; order Cypriniformes; family Cyprinidae; genus Sinocyclocheilus; species Sinocyclocheilus grahami. Next base: position 85,355 of record NW_015505698.1, read on the forward strand.
CATCTTCATCAAGGACAACTGGTATCCTGTTGGGCCATGGACAGAACTGCAGTGACTTCAAATGTATACACTCAAAGTGCTGAAAGCCACTTCGAGCGGCAAATTCTAATTTGGAAATGCATTCATCCATTTCACATGCGACAACTGAATGTGGACCTGAGGTTTTTTTCTGTACGTGGATTACAGAACATGGTCTGCGAAATGACTTTTCAACCGCATATATACCACTCACTGGGTCGATGCACTGTGAAGGTAGGTGACGATCTTCTGTAACATCACAGATCTTACCAGTGTGTTTTCTTTTAACATGAACATCTAGATTTTTCTTGTTGACGGTTATTCCACAGTGACCGCACTGCACTTTCTTCTGAATACGCGATTTTTGGGGAACAAGCAGGGATTTAACAGGTAAGGGGACTCTTTCAGTCACAGCTGGTTCTTTAAAGGCAACTGGTTCACTAGGAACAACTGGTTCATTGACGTCAACTGGTGCACTGGGAACAACTGGTTCATTGATGTCAACTGGTGCACTGGGAACTATTGGTGCACTGGGAACAACTGGTTCATTGATTGTAGCTGGCTCATCAGTCGCTGGTTCTGTAGGTGGAACTTGTCTTTTTTTGCATGATGCTAAATGTTGTACAATCTGGACTTTCCTTATAACTGTGTTTGGGCAATAACAACAGTGAAAATGTGCCTGTTCTCTACACTGCAAGTTGCACTTGACAATCAGGAATTCTGAAAATGAAAACAAAAAAAAATATATATATATTTGAATTTTACAGTAAAGAATTTGAGTAAATAAAGGGATAACACTTTAGTAAAAGTGGCATAAGTGGTGGTAATGCCGGCATGATATAACTGATTAAATAAATGAACAATTAATGCATTATTTGGATTATGACTATAGTACTGATAAGATAACTTAATTCAGTGTATGACTTATGACATAGGCTAATGAAAGATGCATGCTAAAAAAAGGTCAACAATACGTGATTGTATTGTTCAAGCGTTACAATACTACGAGGCTTACATTAAACTAGGGCTGCACGATAAATCGCATGTTTTGCGCAGCTTGTCAGTGAACAACGGCTCTGTGTAGTAAATGCTGCTCCATGTGAAAGCACACACGTGATGGAGATTTACCGCTGATTACAGAACCGGCTTTACTGACAAGATGCGCATTAAATATCGCATGCAATTTATCGTGCAGCCCTACATTAAACAAATTAGGCTAATGAGCAACCGTTAACATCAGTAAAATAGTATAAACAATGACTACGAATAAAAAAAAATTAATGTCAGCTTGCCTTCGTGCTGTACTGCCAAAGATAAGTGGTTGCGGACATGATTCTCCACCACGTGATGTTCCATGGCGGGTTTGAACACTTTTGGTCCGCAGAACGGACAATGGTAATTAGAGCAACAGCTCTGGCATCTCTGAAGGGTGATCTTCTCATGCCGCAACACTGTTCTGTGCATCTATGGACAACGTTAAGTGTACTTCAAATGTTATTTCTTGCCAAGTTAGCGATGAGTAAGCTGGCTAGTGGGTAAAGTGTAAACTACCTCGCTGACAACAGTCCACATGTTAGCTTACCATAGCCATAAACATCTAAACATACCAGCTGTATTTCCAACGCTAATTAGTTTAACTAAGTTAGCTAACTTAATTA
>NW_015505698.1:87295-94402 GCF_001515645.1 Sinocyclocheilus grahami
AAATTAAGGAAATAATAAAAAAGTTGAAAATAAAGTATCGGGGAGGGTTAGGGTTAGGTTAGGTGTAGGGAGGACTTTATTGTACCAATAAGGTGGCATCCATTTAATAATTTAAATGATCATTTACACTCAATACGTTATTATTGCATACTGTTTTATAATGTACTACAATACTGAAGTGCAGATAACTGCCACTATTTGCAACAAGTAGTATACATAGAAATCCTGCTATTTTAACATAGTGTAACTAGGTATTTGCACTTAGTGTAAATAGAATCCATTGCTAATATGAGATTTGAAAAGGGAGGGAAAAAGAGTTTGGCAAAAAGCAGGATCGAACCCGGGTCGATCGCGTCAAAAAGCCAACGACACGCACTTATCCATCTGCGCCGCTGGAGCTGATGATTTACAGCCACTTTTAACTAAATGTAAATAGACACCCCGTATTTTTTATTCCATAGTAAGGGCAATTCATACAATACATTTAAACTGAGCTACTTTAATACCATCTCTGAACTTTCTACCAGGACTCTGCTGTTCTTCGGCTGGTTCTTCTCTGTATACGGTGATTGGCAGATGTCTCGTCCAGTCAGCGGTGAGTAATCCCAAACCAATGGCGCTGTCTCAAACTATACCTACCTCTTCCGGTTTCTCTGATTTGTGGTTGTGCTTTCTGACTTGTTATAATGTTTTTTAGACTTGCGTTTGCGGTTATAATTTTGTTTTCAGAATTGTGATTTGCTTTGCACTTCTCGGCCACCATAAGTTAGCGCTATTAAAGTTACTTAAACGTGTCTTGGCTTTATCAAATAGTATGGACACCATCAAAACATTGACATCTTTAACTGTGATTCTTCTTCTTCTTCTTGTTTTTACCGGCGGCTGGCACCAACGCAAATAGGTGCATTACCGCCACCTTCCGCTCCGGAGTGTGGAACAGAGTTTTATATTCTATTTATCCCCGTCTCTCCTATAAAATCAAAGAAGACTTCACTATTTATTTCACTTGCCCATTTAATTAAAACCTTACAATTTTCTGATTTCTACTATCATTTGTCCTCTTTCTTGTTCATACTTGCTACATTCAAGAAATACATGCGGTATTGTTTCTTCAACATGGCATTGTTCACATAACCCATTTGGATGTTTCCCTGTTATTTTAAGAGTGTTATTTAAAGCTGTGATCATTAGGCGTACGCTACATTATGAATCTATCTCGACTATATTATTAATCAAATGTAGACTTACACTGATAAGAGCAAACGTTGGCGACCACGGGCTGCAACTTCACAAATATGTAGCAGGCTCTTCTTCTTCTACGATTTAATGGCGGTTGACAAGCCAACTTATGGTTTATTACCGCCACCTACTGGACTGACCATGATCATTACTTACAGGCGTACGCTACATTATGAATCTATCTCGACTATATTATTAATCAAATGTAGACTTACATTGATTAGAGCAAACGTTGGCGACCACGGGCTGCAACTTCACAAATATGTAGCAGGCTCTTCTTCTTCTACGATTTAATGGCGGTTGACAAGCCAACTTATGGTTTATTACCGCCACCTACTGGACTGGAGTGTGACGCATTGGCGGGAGAGAGAGGGAAAATGGGTAGTATTATTAATATGAAATATAAATTCTACTTTCTAATCCTGTTATCTTCAGATAACTAAGAATTTCTCTGTGCTGAGGCAGAACTTAAAATATTTGATATAGTGAAATGAAATACTGCTATGTTTCTCGGTTTCTTAGATAACGCCTCTTTCTTGCAGAAGCACATGCGCAATAGTCTCTGCTTCACTGCATGTAGTACATAATCCTGACTGATGATATTGTGAGTAATGAATGATTTAAACCTGTATGCAGGTGCATATCCGGAGTATAGTGGCAGGAGTTGGATCTCTTGTGTTCTGCAGTGAGGAGCAGTGTCGGGGTAACGCGTTACAAGTAGCGTGAGTTACGGAAGCAGATTACTTTTTTCAAGTAACTAGTAAAGTAACGCATTACTTTTTAATTTACAAGATAACATCTGAGTTACGTTTTCAAAGTAACGCAAGTTACTTTTTTTTCCAATGTATTGATTGAAAGCTCTCCTGTCCCCATGCTGAGAGAAATCAGAAGATGTTACTGTAGTTCTGAAATAAATATGAATATGCATTAATTCATCTCACTCACAAAAAACCCCCCACAGATTCAGTATTCCTCAAAATGAATAAAAATAATGCAACTCAGAATATGATGCAAACCTGCAATAATTAAATGTTAAACAACACAAATATGCTTTATGTATTTAATCCCATTCTATTAACCAATGTCTTCGATGATGCAGTTCAAGCGTACTAATAATCACACATTACTCTCGACACACATTGTGTGTGTTTGTTTATTGCTGAAGTGTGTTGAAGTGTCTTCTTCTGCGTTCTACTGTACTTTCCCTTCAGCCTGAGGCGCATTCATTTCACTTCTGATGAGAAAGGCTTTTATATTTGCCCAAAATATAACTTTTTTATTTTAAAAACAAACAAGCAAGCCCCGTCCAGAATTTAAAAAGTAACGCAAAAGTAACGTAATGCATTACTTTCCATAAAAAGTAACTAAGTAGCGTAATTAGTTACTTTTTTATGGAGTAACGCAATATTGTAATGCATTACTTTTAAAAGTTACTTTCCCCAACACTGATGAGGACCATCTCCTACTATGGCGAAGGCTTGGGTAATATGAATATTAATCAGGCGACAGAGAGGTCACTTTTGATGCAGCGTCCAATCACATAACGTAATTCATATTAATGAATTAAACTCAGGCCTTTGAAGGATTTCTGAGTTCGTGATCCAAGCGGCATGCTGTCATTATGTAGTCAGTGTATGCATTAATTAAAAAAAAAAAAAACTCCGATAGACTTGAGAAAAAATGGTAACAAAATATGATTTTTTTTTAAATAACTAAAGTATCTTTACACAGCTGATTTAAGGCTGCTCTAAAGCGGGTCTGTGTCTGCTCAGAATTCAGTGTAAAGACGCAATGCCGCATAAAAGCAGACCCAAAATACGCCGGGTCTGACCCACCTCAGTCCCTAGTATCAAAGGCGACGCAATGCTGTTTTGATTCACTGTAAATGCCCAAAACAGGTTGCCTATGGATGAGAATCCAAAACAAGGACTGGTGGGAGGTTGTCCTGCTCCACTTCACAGTTGTCGAGTGAAAGGAGAGTTTTATAATGACAGGACACGCATTTATACAACACTTTATTCAAAAGGAAGAATTTGGTTGCATGTAAACCTAGGCCTAAAGTAAATTATTCTAAAACCATGTGTATTCATTTACAACTGGACAAATAAACACATATCGGGGAAATTTAGAAATTCTCAGTTTTTCCACTAAACTACATTAGCTTAATACATTAATGTATGAATGCTGAGTAAATTTCCATGTGCTTTCTTTTGATGAACCCCGTTATTAATTATATAAACAGCATTGATTCTGAACGTGTTTCAAATCAAAAAGATCATTTATTATGCATGTGACGTTTAGTCAAATCCCATCTAACTTGAGTACAACCATTGGCACCCCAGAAATGACAAGCCATCGAAAAAAAAAGAAAAATGTCTAAGGCAGACCATGCTCAGGCAATGAGTGCTGCATTCCTAAATCACCTCAATGAGTCAGAGGACAAGTTCTTTTGCCAGAGAGGAGCACCTGCTGCAAATGCAGAGGGAGTGGGAGAAGGAGGCAGAACTTCAGCAAAGGCGAACAGTGTTGGAAATGACCTGCGGGCAATGCAACAGGAGGCTATTAGCCAGTTTGGCAACATCTTAGCAAGTATATTTCCTCCACGTGGTGCCCAGTCAACTGTTCGCCAGCCCTTTACTCACCAATGGAGGTCTGGAACATCATCGGTTCATGTTGCCTAGGGTGACCATACGGCCCCTGTTCCCCGGACATGTCCTCTTTTTGGACCTACAAAAATGCGTCCGGCCGGGATTCTTAATTGCCCAAAATGTCCGGGATTCGGCTGTTTTCTTAATCCCGCTCCCGCTGAACCATTGCCGCCTGCTCCCGCAGCATGTGTTTCGCTACCGCGATTTTCGTGTCCACTCCTTTAAACATTCTAATATTGTATATAATTTTGGTGCATCAGGGAGTCGCTCTCAGGATGCGGCGTGTTTAAATATTTTTGAATGAGCGTTTGCGCTGTTTACTTTCACTTTCGATTTCGCATTCACACCAAGATCAGATATTTGTCAATGAGCTCAGGATCTGTTGAGCGGCAAATACTCCAGCATGGTCTTGTCAGTCATCTCTCCTTATTCTTGACCTGTGGTCAGTCAAAGCCGACTCCGGTAGCTTCTTGTTGGATGCAGGGTTGCCAAGTCCGCGTTTTTTTCACAGAATTGGGCTACTTTTAAACTGTTGCCATGGGTTGATTTTCCCAAGTGGGTTAAAGGTTTGAAATATTGCATAAATTACATTTGACTGAAATGCTTGTATTGAAACATTTTGCATTCTACCTATGATAAAACTTTCATGGACTTCTCCCGCTCCCGCTGAATCTCTGACCATTGCCGCCTGCTCCCGCAGCATGTGTTTCGCTACCTCGATTTTCGTGTCCACTCCTTTAAACATTCTAATATTGTATATAATTTTGGTGCGTCAGGGAGTCGCTCTCAGGATGCGGCATGTTTAAATATTTTTGAATGAGCGTTTGCGCTGTTTACTTTCACTTTCGATTTCGCATTCACACCAAGATCAGATATTTGTCAATGAGCTCAGGATCTGTTGAGCGGCAAATACTCCAGCATGGTCTTGTCAGTCATCTCTCCTTATTCTTGACCTGTGGTCAGTCAAAGCCGACTCCGGTAGCTTCTTGTTGGATGCAGGGTTGCCAAGTCCGCGTTTTTTTCACAGAATTGGGCTACTTTTAAACTGTTGCCATGGGTTGATGTCCGGGATTCGGCTGTTTTCTTAATCCCGCTCCCGCTGAACCATTGCCGCCTGCTCCCGCAGCATGTGTTTCGCTACCGCGATTTTCGTGTCCACTCCTTTAAACATTCTAATATTGTATATAATTTTGGTGCATCAGGGAGTCGCTCTCAGGATGCGGCGTGTTTAAATATTTTTGAATGAGCGTTTGCGCTGTTTACTTTCACTTTCGATTTCGCATTCACACCAAGATCAGATATTTGTCAATGAGCTCAGGATCTGTTGAGCGGCAAATACTCCAGCATGGTCTTGTCAGTCATCTCTCCTTATTCTTGACCTGTGGTCAGTCAAAGCCGACTCCGGTAGCTTCTTGTTGGATGCAGGGTTGCCAAGTCCGCGTTTTTTTCACAGAATTGGGCTACTTTTAAACTGTTGCCATGGGTTGATTTTCCCAAGTGGGTTAAAGGTTTGAAATATTGCATAAATTACATTTGACTGAAATGCTTGTATTGAAACATTTTGCATTCTACCTATGATAAAACTTTCATGGACTTCTACATTAACTGTTCCCTCCTGGTGGAACGACCTGCCCAGCTCAATCCAAACAGCTGAGTCCTTAATAGTTTCAAGAAACGGCTGAAAACACATCTCTTTCATCTTCATTTGACCCTCTAACTCTAGCTCTCTCTATTCTAATGCTACTTCTAATTTTATCTCCTTGTTTTGTTTTATTAAAAAACTTGACCCTCTAACATTTGCATTCTCTGTTCTATTTCTATTCTACTTGTTTTATTTATAAAGAAAGAAGAGCCTCTAACACTAGCATTCTCTATTCCATCTACTTATTGTCTTTTTATTTATTATAAATAATGACCTTCTAACACTTGCATTATCTATTCTTTTTATGTGCTATTGACTTGTTATATTTTTATTTTAAAATGACCCTCTAACACTAGCATTCCCTATGCTTTTTCTATTATTTCTACTTGTTTTCTTTTTATTTATTATAAAAACAAAAAAAGCAAATAAATAAATACATCTTTCCATGTATACTGTTAGGCGGAGCCCCACCCATGTCTCCGCCCACGAACCCCGCCCCCTACTGTCCTCTTTTTGAAAAACTAAAATATGGTCACCCTAATGTTGCCTCACGAGATGCTGCACCATCCACAGTGCCACACAGTTATAGTGATGAGGAGCAGCCTTATGAAAGGGTGATGACCTACTTATAAAAGCTTGATGGTTTTATGGTCACTGAAAATTCTGTCATCTTTTGCTCACCCTCATGTATGTAAGCTGCATGACTTTGGATACAGAGTTTGAAACAACATGAGGGTGAGTAAATTATGTCAGATTTTTCAGTTTTGGGTGACTAGGCATGTTTGTAATGCAGGCATTTGACTTGATTTATGCATAATCTCATTATAACACTTTAGAATAATGGTCTGTTGTTAACAAGTAACTATGCAGTAAGTAATAGGTAGTACTACATTAACACTTAACTTAATACTATTAACTTATAGAGAAGCGAGATTAACTAAGCAGTAAGTAGTAGCAAATTTAGGACAAAGGTAGTTCCTTTATTAGATATTTGATAATTATTAAATAAAAATATCCTCATTGAGAACTACTTGTGAACTATGACCAGTTAATAAAGAATAACCAATTAATTACTAATCACAACAGTAACGTCTTAAAAGTGAACAATTGAGTTCTTTGTGGAAACTAATTTATGAATTTCATATCCCCCAAATAAGTCGGCTATATTTTAAAATTGTGACTACTACTCTTACCAAAGGATGGATGTTCAAATTTAAACTGAATAATAATAAAAATGAAAATTCACTAAAAAATTTAAATAATTAAGAAGTGATTCTTGGCAAGCTCATGATTGAATTAGTTCACAATTATGATCTCCGCTTCGTGTCAGTTCAGTATCAATGTATCTCCAAAAGACCTACTGGTAAAATATCACTTGTGCTTCACACAAATGTATGACTGTACAGTATGTCAGATATAAAATATGTTAAATAACTTATTAAATTACTTAGTAATTACTGAGTGGTTAAGGTGTTTTTCACTTTAAAATAATGGTTCAGATCAATAGTAGTTCGTTAGTAGCACTTTAGCTTTATGTGTTTAAAAGATAATGAGCATTTCAGAATCTTGACGTCAGTT
>NW_015505698.1:97961-123283 GCF_001515645.1 Sinocyclocheilus grahami
AGGCAATTGGTTTAGTCCATTTAAAGTTTCAAAAAGCTTTGTCACCAAACTAAGCAGTGTCTAAAATGATTTGTGGCATTGATTCATGTTTTGATAGAAGACTCTGTATTACACCACTGGAACAAAAAACTCAGGATTTCATCAATGATTGTTTTTGACCAAAACCAATTCTAACACAAACTGCGTTAACACCACTCAGATCAAACTCTTTTCATTAATATTGCCAAAAACAATAAAGAACACTCATCAATGACGGAGCTTATAACCAAAGTCACAGCTCAGTCTTTAAATCATTCTCGGAAAGGAGCATCACAGTTCATCATCGTGGGTTGAGAGACAAACACTTTCAAAAACACTTCCAAGTAAAGAATTATAGAAATGATCCCTGAAAATACAGTCTTAAACTTTGTTTGCAACACAAACGGATTTCCATTCTGAAGTGCCACTCCTCTCAGATGGTTTTGCGTAGTTGACTTCTGTGGGTTTTAACATTCGCGCTACATTTCTGCATACTTTAGAGCTAAAAGCATGTTCCCAATCCTCTCAAAAGTATCAACCTACGATGTGGAATACCAACCTGCCTATATCGCCCCCTGGGTGATCCTTTGTGGTCTACACATCAAAGCTAAATGTAGAAAATCGTTTAGAGGAAACACAACTTGCCAATAAACAATTCTCTTCAAGTCTAAAAACTATTTCTCTAAAAGGCTTTCTAAATTGTTTTTAAAAGATAATGAGCATTTCAGAATCTTGACGTCAGTTGCGCTCTTGCACATAGTGATGGTCGCTTTTGAAACACTGCTTCGTGAAGCTTGGAAACCTTTGCGAGTCCTTGGTTTTGAAACAGCGAATTGGAGTACGCATCAAACTGCGGAAGTCACGCGATTTCAGTAAAGGAGCCTTTGCTACTCCATAAAAGTTCCGAAATCTTTGGAAATTTCAATGATCCGACGCTAGGGGGGCGATGGCTGTAAACCCATGAACCAGTGTCTGCATGGGCTTTACCTGATCTCAGATAAATTGTATTATCGAGAATTTAACATAACTACAGTGCCAGAAGATGTGGGGTACAGTTTCCAAGTGCAAAGAGCAAAAAGAGCAGTTAACATCAATATCCTTCTTAAACTTACTGAGAAAATGTTTAACAGGATAGAATTTAGGAAATATTTTGAAACAGATTTCTTTTATCTCGTTTGTAACAAAGAACTTGTGAGGCAATAACCAAATGCTTTCCCACTTAGGATTTCCAACAAATTTAGTCCAATAAGCAATAGAGAAAGGCTTGGTCTCCTTTAAAAATAGAGAACGAATAGACTTGTTATTTTTAGTCTGTGAAAAACATATTTTACCACATATTGTATCAGTTAGATTGACTATGGGCATATCAACCAATATCACATCTTTAAATAAGGAAACTATAGCAGAATTAATTGCAGAGAAAACGAGAGAGAATTCCTTGGGAGTCACAGGAAAATTAAGTTAATACAGCTTTTTTTTTCATTAATGAAAATAGAACAAATAACAAACAGAGCATAGCATAAGACAGTCAGTGCTATACAAAGTGTGACATTAATTAGTAACGGTCACTGAAAATAATGTCATAATAATTTAAACATGTTAATGACTTTCTGTTTTTTAACAATTTCAGAGAAGATATAAAACAATCAAATTCCACTAAAAATACCTTAAATATTGGGGATGAATGTAAACATTTTTGTTTATGTATATAAAATTTTGCCAGTAATATGAATAAATTAACAATGTATTCAAGACCTTTGTTAACATTGTTTTCATAGTGCACAATCATATCCTTTAAAGAAAAACAGTATTTATCCTTTACTAGATTAAAAATAAATTCTGCCAATTCCTTCCAAACATTTTGGGTAATTTTACAATCAAAAAATAAATGTGATAACACCTCTTTCTCATTTTTACAAAAGGAGCATAAATCATCAATATCAGAGTATCTTGAAATTATTGATTTAACAGGGTAGATGGTATGCAAAATTTTAAAATGTATTTCTTTAGTTTTGTTATTGATACAATATTTAAAGGGGGTTAACCAAGCAGCCTTCCAATTAATATGATCAATAATAGAGTTCCAAAAGAGTTTTCCTCTAGGTGTTATTTTATTTTGTTTTTGGAAAAAAGTACAAATATGTTTGTTATTGCATTTTTTATCAATCAGTTCAAGACTGTTTAAAATTAATTTTGGTTTTGTCATTATTGTAGAGAGTTATAGTAAATATGACTTTTAACAAGATGAACAAGAGTAGGAGGAATAGCTTTAAAGACCGAATTAAATTAAATGCACAGGGAAACTGTGGATTCGCATGAATTGTTCATAAGTGAAAAGATTCCCATAATTATCAAACATATTCATAAGATGATTAATATCCCTGTTAAACCAGTTCCTTAAAAATAAAGATTTATTGGCAGTCGTTATATTGGCATTATTCCAAATGAAGGAGGTGTGAGGAGATAAATTGTGTGAGTAGCAAATTTTCCAGGCTAAAAGCACTTGCTGGTGGAATTTGGACAATTTAAGAGAGAGTTTAGAAATATTATGTTAATGCAGCTTTTTTTAATTTTAATTTTAATTTTTTATTATGAATGCAAACATCACAAAGATGACATTAAAGATATACAACTTTGTACAGAGTACACAACATTTGTCAACAATATGCACAATGTCATCTGAACATACAGAACAAAAGAAAAAAAGAAGAAAAAGATCAAGAAAAAAGAAAAATTGGAAAAAACAACAACAAAAAAACATGAGGGTAAGATATTAATTTATATTTCAATTAGAGTATACAAATTAAAGTCATTACAAATTGAAGTTGTTCTTCTCGCTTTCTTATTTACAGAGGATGAAATAGTATTAAGATACATTTTAAATTCTGTCAAAAAAACAAGAAAATTTGGTTTATGTTAATTCAGCTTGCCATATTTCGTTTCCAGTGAACGACGTCACAGGGCGCTGTTCGTGTGATGCGCATCAATAAAGTTCTGCGATACAAAGTGTCATTTTACTTCCTGTTTTAATTGTTTTTTTCAGGTGACATCTGAGAAAATTCATCTCGACAGTAAGAAAGAAAACTTCAGTGCTCTAGATTAACACCTGGCCGGCATCCCAAAGACACACACCGCTAACCAGCACAGCGTGAGTTTTCTTCAGACATGGAGAGCAAATATAACTTGAAGAGTCCAGGTATGCATCATAAACAATACATCAGTCACGCCTGATTTCATGAGTTATGCGCTCTATATGAGTACATACCACTACAGCAGTGTTTAGGAAGAAGCAGCAAACGCTGATACAGTAATTGTACAAACATATTCATCTGTGGTTGTTTTGCCAGTCAAATACTATTTGTTCTAAACTGAGGATTTTAACAGTACACACTGTTGTTTATCCTGAATAAATGCACACAGATATCATTGAACTCAAACTTTGGAATGGTATCATAAACTTCATATGCCCAGCAATATGCTAATATTGTTTTTGGCATGATATGATATCCGCATTTGTAGCACATTTCTATATTGGTACGTTTTTGTGCTACACATTTACTAGTTTCAGAAATTAGTCAGTGCAGTATGTGTTTCTATTTTAGTTTTTTAGGCTAGTGCTTTTTGCTATTGTGTTAATAGTTGATTTTTTATATTGATTAGGCCTATTTTGATTGTTTTAGTGCGTAGTTGTAATTTCTTGTTTATTGAACTGCTGTATAAAATCATTATCAAGTTTGCAATCATGCAGATATTTGTGGAAAAACAATTCATGCTTGCTCTCGTAATACTGCTTAACTGTATCGTATAGAAATATAAGACAAATTGATACAGGCCAGGGGCGTTTTTGCCCCCACATATTGAATTTTGGGGTCATTCTAACATTGCCAAAAAAAAAGCACTGCATGATGTGGTCTAATACAAAGTCAGTGATATGCTCAATTGTGCTTGCTCATAATTAAAACAACAATTATGATATTATCATGGACATTACATATCGCACACCCTTACTCCAGAATATAATGTAACTAAAATATATGGAATGGAAGTGTAATGGAAGTAAAAAACTACTGGAACCAGATTTTATTAATGATTCTTGAACATCTGCTAAATTACTGTGTTTTCTTCTCAGTCCACAGCACCTTTGTATACGTGTATAACTGTGTACCACCATGGCAATGACAGTAAATAGTTGGCAAACAAAACCGGTATTGCTGGTAACATTGGGGGTGGGCGAAGCTTTGGACTCTTTCACTTTCCCTTTTGAATTTGTGATGTTGGTGTGACATTTACCAGAAAAGATAATTGTCTTACATCTTTACACCTGACTCCTGCTGCACTGTGAGTGGCCCTGCAGCTCGTACTGTATAGAGCAGATGCTTTCAGTTTACAATTGTAGTGTCCAACCGAACTAAACTGTTTTTAGTTCTATAAAAAAGCAAACGAGCGTGTGGCCGGTACTGTGGTGGGCAAGTGATGTTACATTTACATTTAGTCATTTTGCAGACGCTTTTATCCAAAGCGACTTACAATTGGGGAATACATAAAGCAATTCTTCTTAAAGAGGCAAACAGACACAAGAAGTGCTCGTAATACCAAGTTTCAGGCATTTATTAAAATAATTACAAGCTAGAAAGGGAAGGAATAAATAAAGAGAAAGACAAAGTTCTTTTTTAAATTTAGGATGAAGTCAAGTAGCGTCGAAAAAGATAAGTTTTCAGCTGTTGCTTGAAAATTGTCAGAAAATGTTATTGGTGTATGGCCGAACACTGAGTAGTAATATTAGTAATACTAGTGAAATATAAGTAAATAGACAGCACGGCATTCTATTGAATCATTCTCTCGCATGCATTGTGACCAGTGTGGTTTGATAAGTGTGAGTTGAGTTGTTATAAGTTGGTTCTTTTAAACATAGCTTAAATTAAACTTAAAGGGATAGTTCATCCAAAAATACAACCCCAATTCCAGAGAAGTTGGGACATTTTGTAAAATGCAATAAAATCAAGAATCTGTGATTTGTTCATTCTCTTTGAACTTTTATTTAATCGACAAAAGTAGAAAGAAAAGACTCCCAACATTTTCAGTGACCAACGTAAATATATTTTGTAAATATGAACAAATTTTGATTTGACATTGCAAAATTGCACAAATAATGCAGGATAATGAGATTAATGTTTTAAAAATAATATTTTGAAAATTGAAATGAAATTGAGTTGTTGTTTTAAATTAATTAATAGTTTAAATGCTTAAATATAAAGCTAAAACCTCCAGTAGGTGTGGGCAAGTCACACACTTAATGAGTGAGGCATTAAATCATTCGTTCAGTTAGTTCATCTAAACAGCTGAACAGATCAAGTCTTGATGAATGAGTCACTGAATCATTGATTCCTTCAAAAAAGATTAAAAATGTAAACGCACAATGCATAATGGTTCTGTTGTGGCTTTGTTTGAAACTACAATATTGTGTTTACAGTAATATTTCGACTTTATTCTCGTAGTATTTTGACTTTATTCTCATAATGTTTTGACTTTATTCTCGTAATTTCGACTTTATTCTCGAAATATTGCGACTTCAATCTCGTAATCTTAGATAAAAAAAAAAAACATTAACGTGGCACTAAAACGCCGTCGTACAAAATCTTTACTTGACTCACAATTTCTGAAACCTGACACTCAAACACCAGAGCCACACACCAAATCTGCGAAACCATACGTTAATTCTAGGCCTTTGACTCAATTTCATAAAACGCTTTTTGCAAAACACGGCACACAATTCTCTATGTAACACACAAAAATCTAACAGGAATTAATATGACGGCAAAGGCGTTTTGAGATGTGTTTGTGATATTTTGAATGCAGTGCTTAATTTTGCAAGAGATGAGGCATTTTGCATTTTGTGTGTGCAATTCTTGGGTTTGTGTGTAAAGCTTTGAAAAAAAGAGGCAAAGTTTTATTAATTTCTTGTTTATTGAACTGCTGTATAAAATCATTATCAAGTTTGCAATCATGCAGATATTTGTGGAAAAACAATTCATGCTTGCTCTCGTAATACTGCTTAACTGTATCGTATAGAAATATAAGACAAATTGATACAGGCCAGGGGCGTTTTTGCCCCCACATATTGAATTTTGGGGTCATTCTAACATTGCCAAAAAAAAAGCACTGCATGATGTGGTCTAATACAAAGTCAGTGATATGCTCAATTGTGCTTGCTCATAATTAAAACAACAATTATGATATTATCATGGACATTACATATCGCACACCCTTACTCCAGAATATAATGTAACTAAAATATATGGAATGGAAGTGTAATGGAAGTAAAAAACTACTGGAACCAGATTTTATGAATGATTCTTGAACATCTGCTAAATTACTGTGTTTTCTTCTCAGTCTACAGCACCTTTGTATACGTGTATAACTGTGTACCACCATGGCAATGACAGTAAATAGTTGGCAAACAAAACCGGTATTGCTGGTAACATTGGGGGTGGGCGAAGCTTTGGACTCTTTCACTTTCCCTTTTGAATTTGTGATGTTGGTGTGACATTTACAAGAAAAGATAATTGTCTTACATCTTTACACCTGACTCCTGCTGCACTGTGAGCGGCCCTGCAGCTCGTACTGTATAGAGCAGATGCTTTCAGTTTACAATTGTAGTGTCCAACCGAACTAAACTGTTTTTAGTTCTATAAAAAAAGCAAACGAGCGTGTGGCCGGTACTGTGGTGGGCAAGTGATGTTACATTTACATTTAGTCATTTTGCAGACGCTTTTATCCAAAGCGACTTACAATTGGGGAATACATAAAGCAATTCTTCTTAAAGAGGCATACAGACACAAGAAGTGCTCGTAATACTAAGTTTCAGGCATTTATTCAAATAATTACAAGCTAGAAAGGGAAGGAATAAATAAAGAGAAAGACAAAGTTCTTTTTTAAATTTAGGATGAAGTCAAGTAGCGTCGAAAAAGATAAGTTTTCAGCTGTTGCTTGAAAATTGTCAGAAAATGTTATTGGTGTATGGCCGAACACTGAGTAGTAATATTAGTAATACTAGTGAAATATAAGTAAATAGACAGCACGGCATTCTATTGAATCATTCTCTCGCATGCATTGTGACCAGTGTGGTTTGATAAGTGTGAGTTGAGTTGTTATAAGTTGGTTCTTTTAAACATAGCTTAAATTAAACTTAAAGGGATAGTTCATCCAAAAATACAACCCCAATTCCAGAGAAGTTGGGACATTTTGTAAAATGCAATAAAATCAAGAATCTGTGATTTGTTCATTCTCTTTGAACTTTTATTTAATCGACAAAAGTAGAAAGAAAAGACTCCCAACATTTTCAGTGACCAACGTAAATATATTTTGTAAATATGAACAAATTTTGATTTGGATGGCTGCAACACATTCCAAAAAAGTTGGGACAGAGGCATGTTTAACACTGTGTCACATCAACGGTCCTTTTAATTACAATGTTTCAATGTTTCAGATACTAATTGTTAAAGTTCTGCAAGCAACATTTTTGTCCAATCTCGCTTTATACAAGACTTCAGAAACTCAGAAACTCATGATGGTTGTTGTCTGATTCTCCTTTTCATGATGAGCCATACATTTTCAATAGGACAGATCTGCTGGCCAGTCTAGCACATTCACTCTGTCTGCTAAACCACGCTTCCATGTCAATGGTACCTTTGCTCATATTTCAGTCACCCATGCCATTTGCTCTGCTGTACTCCCATACCATGACAGACATTTGCTTTTGCTTCTGTCGCTAATGAAAGTCTGGATGGTCCTTTTGGTCTTTGGAACTCTGAGTACAGCACACATTTCCACTGTCTTTTTGACTATCTGAGATTAGCTCTGTCCCAGAGTATCCGGCAGCATCGCTGCATAGAACTGACGTATAGCTTTCTCCTTGAGTAACAGATATTCAAGTTGCATTTCTTGATGCAGCAGCAGACTGTGGTAAATGACAGTGGCTTTCTGAAGTACTCCTGAGCACATGTGGCTATATTTAACACCGCAGCATGACACTTTCTTATGCAATGCCATCTGATGGCTCAAAGGTCAAGCACCTTCAACTGAGGTTTCCTGCCTTGCCCAACATGTACTGTGATTTCTCTGGATTCCCTGAATCTTTTCACAATATCATGTATGGTACTTGGTGAAAGACCTAAATTATTTGCAATTTTGCATTGTGAAATGTGATTTTTTTATTTGTTTCACACTTCTCTCGTGAAATTTGGCACAAAGTGGTGAGCCAAGATCCAGCATTGCTTGCAAAGACTGAGATGCTCCTTTTATACCCAAACATGATACCTTGACTAGTGGTCGACCAATATTGTTTTTTTGACAGCCGATGCTGATATCTTGGAAAGCAGGGTGGTCGATATAATGCAGATATAATTTTATTTATTTTAAATAATGTTTAAGAAATGTTATTAAAAAGTAAATGTGTTAAATAAACATACTTATACTTTAGATGACAAAGTATTTTTCACAAATAAATAAATAGTTAATAAAAAATATAATAAAAAAGTAAGTAAACACTGTAACCAACAGGGCACTCACTATTCTGGGAATTGGGATTGCATTGGGATTTGGGAATCATATTTTTTCCAAATAAAGCCAAGGTAACACTCATTTTACATACAGCACACAGTGGAAATGACATGAATATGGCAGTGGGCAAATGCATAAAGCGCAGCATAATTTGAAATCATGAGTTTAAAGTTTGTCGATCGCGCATCTCTAGTGAAGCTGAACTCTCCACCTGTCCGCATTACATTCGCACGGCTCGACCGTCACGCAGAGAACACGCGATCATGCAGGACACAAATGCACACCTCACAACTGGATCCGACTAAGTTTGCAAACTTTGTGAAATTAAATGTTCATAAGTCATTCAAAGATTTGTTTAAATTATATAAATGCGTATTTGACAGCTGCCGCTGTCAGCGCCGTTAAAATAAATGTCCCGCCTCGATCGCATCGGCCAAACAGGAAAACTTATCGGCTGATATTTTTAAAAAATGCCAAATATCGGCAGGTATATCGGCCTTGGCGATATATCGGTCGACCACTAACCTTGACCTATTACCATGCTTACTGTGAACTGTTTCAAAACAGTTTAACGTGGATATTATATAACCGTTTCACTTTTATTTAGCCACTTTTTTGGAATGTGTTGCAGCCGTCAAAAACAAAGTTTGTTCATATTTACAAAATATATTTACGTTGGTCAGTGAAAACTTTGGAAATATTTTCTTTGTACTTTTGTCAATTAAATAAAAGTTAAAGAGAATGAACTAATCACAGATTCTTGTTTTAATGCATTTTACAAAATGTCCCAACTTCTCTGGAATTGGGGTTGTAGCATTTTTCCCCCCCTGTTATGAAAATCAATGGCTTCCGTCAACTGTTTGATAACCAACATTCAACAACATTGAGTGTCAATCATGAGAGTGATTAAATGATGACAGAATTTTCAAAGAAACAAACCAAAAATCATTATAGCACACTCTGCACAAACATTGTTTTTTTTTTTCAATTAAATGCTCTCTAGAATGAAAATGTCCCTGCAAACATGGTTCATATGAACTAAAGCCTGCTGGCTATTAAAAATCATTTGATATGTGCCTCCTATGTAAGTTAGGCAGTTTTTTTGTAGTCTTCAGGGCTTGTGACTTAAATTACTAAATGGTTGTTCCAACAACAAAGTGTATCATTGTCACATACACATTTAGTGATAAATGTTCTTAAAAAAATAATTGTTTTGTATATAGTTTTGGGGGTTCCTTCCTAAAGTTAATGATTCTCTTGAAATCCTAATGGAATCTTTTACAATCCCTCATTTCTCTTTTTAGTTTTCTGTCTATCTTCCTTTTTTGACTATGTTTGACTTTATTTGAAATTTAAATGAGTTGGTGGTCATTTGTTTAAATTTGGTTTATGTTGCTCTTTACATAAAAGTAATATTGCATTAGTGCTGTCCTCAAAAAAGGCTTCTTTTTTTTGCTTTCTGCTAGATGCCATTTGTCCATACGCACATTTGTCTATACAACAAAATCACAGTTTTCTACAAGAAATCCATACCACTCCAGTCCACGTTTATATTAATTAGCCAGTCTGCAAACTCGTTCTCTCAAATGGCTTAGGTATGCAGAGCATTCGCAGCCTCCGCCCCTGGTTTATTTAGGTATTACTTATAATTCTGAAGTAAAACTTTAAGTGTTACACATTGTATTAGAGCAGAGATGAATGTATATTCTGTACAATTACAGTATAACTAGGCAGCAGATGCAACACAAACTCAGCTTTTCGCTTCAGAGCCAAGCGATCACATCGTTTTGCTCCTGGCTACTCTACTGTGAGAAGACAGTGTCCAACCGAACTAAACTGTTTTTAGTTCTATAAAAAAAGCAAACGAGCGTGTGGCCGGTACTGTGGTGGGCAAGTGATGTTACATTTACATTTAGTCATTTTGCAGACGCTTTTATCCAAAGCGACTTACAATTGGGGAATACATAAAGCAATTCTTCTTAAAGAGGCAAACAGACACAAGAAGTGCTCGTAATACCAAGTTTCAGGCATTTATTAAAATAATTACAAGCTAGAAAGGGAAGGAATAAATAAAGAGAAAGACAAAGTTCTTTTTTAAATTTAGGATGAAGTCAAGTAGCGTCGAAAAAGATACGTTTTCAGCTGTTGCTTGAAAATTGTCAGAAAATGTTATTGGTGTATGGCCGAACACGGAGTAGTAATATTAGTAATACTAGTGAAATATAAGTAAATAGACAGCACGGCATTCTATTGAATCATTCTCTCGCATGCATTGTGACCAGTGTGGTTTGATAAGTGTGAGTTGAGTTGTTATAAGTTGGTTCTTTTAAACATAGCTTAAATTAAACTTAAAGGGATAGTTCATCCAAAAATACAACCCCAATTCCAGAGAAGTTGGGACATTTTGTAAAATGCAATAAAATCAAGAATCTGTGATTTGTTCATTCTCTTTGAACTTTTATTTAATCGACAAAAGTAGAAAGAAAAGACTCCCAACATTTTCAGTGACCAACGTAAATATATTTTGTAAATATGAACAAATTTTGATTTGGATGGCTGCAACACATTCCAAAAAAGTTGGGACAGAGGCATGTTTAACACTGTGTCACATCAACGGTCCTTTTAATTACAATGTTTCATTGTTTAGGATACTAATTGTTAAAGTTCTGCAAGCAACATTTTTGTCCAATCTCGCTTTATACAAGACTTCAGAAACTCAGCAGTCTGTGATGGTTGTTGTCTGATTCTCCTTTTCATGATGAGCCATACATTTTCAATAGGACAGATCTGCTGGCCAGTCTAGCACATTCACTCTGTCTGCTAAACCACGCTTCCATGTCAATGGTACCTTTGCTCATATTTCAGTCACCCATGCCATTTGCTCTGCTGTACTCCCATACCATGACAGACATTTGCTTTTGCTTCTGTCGCTAATGAAAGTCTGGATGGTCCTTTTGGTCTTTGGAACTCTGAGTACAGCACACATTTCCACTGTCTTTTTGACTATCTGAGATTAGCTCTGTCCCAGAGTATCCGGCAGCATCGCTGCATAGAACTGACGTATAGCTTTCTCCTTGAGTAACAGATATTCAAGTTGCATTTCTTGATGCAGCAGCAGACTGTGGTAAATGACAGTGGCTTTCTGAAGTACTCCTGAGCACATGTGGCTATATTTAACACCGCAGCATGACACTTTCTTATGCAATGCCATCTGATGGCTCAAAGGTCAAGCACCTTCAACTGAGGTTTCCTGCCTTGCCCAACATGTACTGTGATTTCTCTGGATTCCCTGAATCTTTTCACAATATCATGTATGGTACTTGGTGAAAGACCTAAATTATTTGCAATTTTGCATTGTGAAATGTGATTTTTTTATTTGTTTCACACTTCTCTCGTGAAATTTGGCACAAAGTGGTGAGCCATGATCCAGCATTGCTTGCAAAGACTGAGATGCTCCTTTTATACCCAAACATGATACCTTGACTAGTGGTCGACCAATATTGTTTTTTTGACAGCCGATGCTGATATCTTGGAAAGCAGGGTGGTCGATATAATGCAGATATAATTTTATTTATTTTAAATAATGTTTAAGAAATGTTATTAAAAAGTAAATGTGTTAAATAAACATACTTATACTTTAGATGACAAAGTATTTTTCACAAATAAATAAATAGTTAATAAAAAATATAATAAAAAAGTAAGTAAACACTGTAACCAACAGGGCACTCACTATTCTGGGAATTGGGATTGCATTGGGATTTGGGAATCATATTTTTTCCAAATAAAGCCAAGGTAACACTCATTTTACATACAGCACACAGTGGAAATGACATGAATATGGCAGTGGGCAAATGCATAAAGCGCAGCATAATTTGAAATCATGAGTTTAAAGTTTGTCGATCGCGCATCTCTAGTGAAGCTGAACTCTCCACCTGTCCGCATTACATTCGCACGGCTCGACCGTCACGCAGAGAACACGCGATCATGCAGGACACAAATGCACACCTCACAACTGGATCCGACTAAGTTTGCAAACTTTGTGAAATTAAATGTTCATAAGTCATTCAAAGATTTGTTTAAATTATATAAATGCGTATTTGACAGCTGCCGCTGTCAGCGCCGTTAAAATAAATGTCCCGCCTCGATCGCATCGGCCAAACAGGAAAACTTATCGGCTGATATTTTTAAAAAATGCCAAATATCGGCAGGTATATCGGCCTTGGCGATATATCGGTCGACCACTAACCTTGACCTATTACCATGCTTACTGTGAACTGTTTCAAAACAGTTTAACGTGGATATTATATAACCGTTTCACTTTTATTTAGCCACTTTTTTGGAATGTGTTGCAGCCGTCAAAAACAAAGTTTGTTCATATTTACAAAATATATTTACGTTGGTCAGTGAAAACTTTGGAAATATTTTCTTTGTACTTTTGTCAATTAAATAAAAGTTAAAGAGAATGAACTAATCACAGATTCTTGTTTTAATGCATTTTACAAAATGTCCCAACTTCTCTGGAATTGGGGTTGTAGCATTTTTCCCCCCCTGTTATGAAAATCAATGGCTTCCGTCAACTGTTTGATAACCAACATTCAACAACATTGAGTGTCAATCATGAGAGTGATTAAATGATGACAGAATTTTCAAAGAAACAAACCAAAAATCATTATAGCACACTCTGCACAAACATTGTTTTTTTTTTTCAATTAAATGCTCTCTAGAATGAAAATGTCCCTGCAAACATGGTTCATATGAACTAAAGCCTGCTGGCTATTAAAAATCATTTGATATGTGCCTCCTATGTAAGTTAGGCAGTTTTTTTGTAGTCTTCAGGGCTTGTGACTTAAATTACTAAATGGTTGTTCCAACAACAAAGTGTATCATTGTCACATACACATTTAGTGATAAATGTTCTTAAAAAAATAATTGTTTTGTATATAGTTTTGGGGGTTCCTTCCTAAAGTTAATGATTCTCTTGAAATCCTAATGGAATCTTTTACAATCCCTCATTTCTCTTTTTAGTTTTCTGTCTATCTTCCTTTTTTGACTATGTTTGACTTTATTTGAAATTTAAATGAGTTGGTGGTCATTTGTTTAAATTTGGTTTATGTTGCTCTTTACATAAAAGTAATATTGCATTAGTGCTGTCCTCAAAAAAGGCTTCTTTTTTTTGCTTTCTGCTAGATGCCATTTGTCCATACGCACATTTGTCTATACAACAAAATCACAGTTTTCTACAAGAAATCCATACCACTCCAGTCCACGTTTATATTAATTAGCCAGTCTGCAAACTCGTTCTCTCAAATGGCTTAGGTATGCAGAGCATTCGCAGCCTCCGCCCCTGGTTTATTTAGGTATTACTTATAATTCTGAAGTAAAACTTTAAGTGTTACACATTGTATTAGAGCAGAGATGAATGTATATTCTGTACAATTACAGTATAACTAGGCAGCAGATGCAACACAAACTCAGCTTTTCGCTTCAGAGCCAAGCGATCACATCGTTTTGCTCCTGGCTACTCTACTGTGAGAAGACTGAACGAGTTCAGCGCACTCTTTGGAGCTCTTGGTGTTGGCGGTATGGTGCTTCAGCGGTGGTGATTTCCCATGTCGAGTGGGTTGCACACATCAGGCTGCACTACCCCCTTTTTATGTTGCAGGCGGCCATCTCCCCTGTGCGCTTCAGCACGCTAAAATAACTTTTTCCCTAAAAGAGCATTCACGGGTGCATCTTTTTAAAGACGACGTTGCATCTGGCAAACTCAACGTTACGGTGGCAATGCATGAGTCAGATCTAAAAATGACGGCTATGCTTTCCCGAGCCGCCGAGAAGGTAGGGCTCGAGTGGAGACCTCCACCGTGTCCCGAGCCCTCAAGGTTGGACGACTGGTTTCTGGGGGTAGCTTGCGCTGGTTCTCAGCACCCTGCCCCAGTGCCTTACTTCCTGGAGGTGCATGGGGAGCTTACCAGGTCGTTGATGGCACCTTTTACTGCCAGAAACCAACCTGCTAACTCCTCCTCCCTCACCACCCTCAATGGTGGTGCAGCTAGGGTGTATACGGGTGCCCCCCCGGTGGAGCGGTCGGTTGTGATGCAGTTGTGTCCTAATACCGCCTCCACCTGGCAGGGCAAATCATGCCTCCCCTCCTGGGCCTGTAGGTACTCGTCTGCTATGTCCGGCAATGCTTATGCGGCCTGTGGAGAAGCTGCCTCTGCCTTACACGCTATGGCGTTACTGCAGGTTCTTCAGGCTATAGCACTGAGGGACCTGCATGAGGGTGGTCATAATCCGGAAGTTCTGAAAGAGCTCCGAACCGCAACTGACCTCACGTTCCCAGCGACGAAGGTCACAGCTAGTTCTCTGGGTCGTTCTCTGGACTTGTGGTCCAGGAGCATCACTTCTGGCTGTGTCTGGTCGACAAAGTTCAGTTCCTCAAGATCCCTGTGTCCCAGACTGGCCTCTTCTGAGACACAGTCGAGAACGTGGCCTAGAAGTTCTTGGCTGCACAGGAGCAGACTGAGGCGATCCGACACGTCCTGCCCCGGCGGGCAGCTGCTGCCTCCACCCGTTCGCCGGCCACAGCGCCCCAGCCTGCTCGACAGCGAGGACAGCCCCCTGCATCTGCCCCCACACCCGCACCGCATCCGCAGCAGCCTCCAGCCAAGCAGCGCCGTGGAGCTGGGCGTAGGCAGGCTGCTCCGCCAATCCAGGCCCCCATCAAACCTGCCGGTGAGTGGAAGAGCAAGAGGCCCTGGGACGGGCGACCCAGTGAGAGAGGGAACTGCTGTTCAGGAGATAGTGAACGCACCTTTCCCTCCCCCGGAGTGGAGAATGTTATGATTCCAAAAATCTCAACAAAAGAGTGGTTTTCTCTGTCTCTGGGTCCCAAGAGGGCATGGAGAGTCATGGACGGACCAACACTAGACCACACTCATCCTCCTCTCTCGCCAGCAGGCAGCAGCGGGCGGTTCAAGAGCATCATCAAAGGCCCTACTCACTCGGTGGTCCCGCTTGTATGGTGTCTGGGTGCCTGGTAGCGCTACCCAGCCTGTCTCGCTATGCGATTCAGTTCATCTGGAGTCCTCTCAAATTCAGGGGCATCCACTTCACTTCAATGAAGGCTGCAGATGCCCCTGTCTTGAGTACAGAGATCGCAGTCCTACTGGCGAAGGATGCGATAGAGCCAGTCCCTCGAGCCGATATGAAGCCAGGGTTTTACAGCCCTTACTTCATTGTACCCAAGAAAGGCGGTGGGTTACGACCAATTTTGGATCTGCATGTCTTGAACCGGGCCCTTCACAAGCTACCCTTCAAGATGCTCACACAGAAGCGCATCTTCAGGGTGCATCCGTCCCCGAGATTGGTTTGCAGCGATCGACCTGAAGGACACGTACTTTCATTTTTCGATCCTTCCGCGCCACAGGCCATTCCTGCGGTTCGCGTTCAAAGGACAAGCATATCAGTACAAGGTCCTGCCCTTCGGGCTGTCCCTGTCGCCCCGTGTCTTGTGGAGTTGTGGAGGCAGCCCTTGTTCTCCTGAGAGAGCAGGGCATTCGCCTTCTCAACTACCTCAATGACAGGCTCATACTAGCTCAGTCTCAGGATCAGTTCTATGAACACAGGGACTTGGTGCTCTCGCACCTCAGCCGATTGGGCCTTTGGGTCAACTGGGAAAAGAGCAAACACTCCCCAACGCAGAGGATCTCTTTTCTTGGTATGGAGTTGGATTCGGTCGAACAGACAGCACACCTCACACAGGAGCATGCTCAGTCGGTGTTGAACTGCCTGAATATGTTCAAGAGCAGGATGGTGGTCTCACTATAACGGTTTCAGAGGCTCCTGAGAGGTCTCTGGCAAGACCTAAGTGGATCCCCCATATGTGTAAAGTCCACGGTGTAGCCTCAGAGCCCGTGTTTCCCTGGCAGACTTTCTGCCATTTTCCAAGAGGGTTACAATCACCTCTGATCTTCCATATGCCCCTAAACGGTTGTTCATATGTGTAAGTGCTTCCGAAACTTCCTTCTGGAAGGATGGGGCTTCCGCAGCGTTCCAGGTCCAAGTGGATTGGGTACATTTTCCCGGTGTTATCCAATCTCACTGAGTGGGTAGTGCTACAACAACAGTGACTGGCCTTCTTGTTGCGAGCCCCGGCCTACACCAAAAAGGGGCATCATCTATGGCGCTTTGGTAGGGATCCCAATTCGTCGGTCACCGACGTGACTCGGAGTGACCGACTGAAAGGGGACGTCTCTGTTACATATGTAACCCTCGTTCCCTGAAGGAGGGAATGGAGACGTCACATCCCGTCGCCACGGCTGCTATACCACCGCTGAGCGGCCAGGTCACCGGCTCGGTTCCTCAGTGAAAACTTGAGTATGTGTTGCACCTGCTGCCTAGTTATACTCTCGCTGCGATCAGCGGCTGCTGGATGCAATCATCGCATGCCAATGTCCATTGGCTCGTTTAGTTTACACTCAAAACTCTAAGCACTCTAAGCGAGATCCCCAATTCGTCGGTCACCGACGTGACGTCTCCGATCACTCCTTCATGGAACAAGGCTTACATACGCAGGGTGTCTGTGGGTCCTTAAAAAGTCTTAAAATGTCTTAAATAACGTTTTCCTAATATAAGGCCTTATAAAGTCTTAAAATGTCTTAAATTCGGATTCGATGGGTCTTAAATATTTTTGGTCACATTACCGCTAAAATATCTTCAGTCTGACGGACCTAATGACTGTTTACAATCAAATACATTCAGAATGATCACAAATTCAAGACATGGGTGCAGAAAATGTGTATATTTATACCACTTCATATCAAATCAATTTCACATGGAAGAGTGCCTTTTTTTCTCAAAAAATTACCATATACAAATGTGATATTGATTTTTTACAACAGTTCAGTAAACTAGAAATAATTTGCAAACAAAATTAATTCCAAACAAATCAACAGCGCTGTTTTGCGTCTTTGAGCAACATGACCACTTTTTGTTCCTGAATGAATCAACTGTTTAAATGATTCGGTTCAGTCACAATGACTCACTTATTAACAGTGACTTGCTGCCACCTACTGGCGGTTTTAATTTCGCACTTAAAGTATCTTTTAATTTTTTTTAATTATTTCAAATATCAGTATTCAATGTGACTTACCGCCACTTACTGATAGTTTAGTTGAGAAGTATGTTGAAAAGTATGTATTTTCCCCCTCAACATTTCTTATTTGTATATTCATAAATGCATTTAAAACATTAATCTCATAACATTATTTATTGCAGTTGTAATTATTGTTATTTGCAGTGTAAATTATTTAATCTGACTGGTAGCAGCCCTATAGTGTATATTGAATTTATTGATAAATTGTAATAATTTGACATGTAAGTTGATGCATACATCTAAAAAGGTTAAAAATAGGCCTTTGTAAAGGTAAATATGCAGATTTAAGTATGTAAAAGCTGATAGAACACTGATGAAAATATTGCTTCAGAATAAATTGTTTACTCCACCAAAAATCTCAGTGATGCAGATATTTTGCAGGGATATTTTGTATGGAATATTGTCTGCTGACATGAAAAGTTGACTGTATATCATAGTAATAAATATAATTTATTACAGCAATGATATTTTGTTTTCTTTTTAATTTCTACACATTAAATTTTACATATAGGCCTATGTTATAAAATGTGTATTTCCATTGCAGGTTTAGGTCTTAAATTTCATATAAGGTCTTAAAAAGTCTTAAATTTAACTTGTTCATGTCTGTAGAAACCCTGCATACGTAACCGAGACGTTTTCTTGTGTCATCAGGTTATTTGTTTACATGTAAAACAATAAAAAGGTTTAGTAAAATTTTTGGTAGTTATCAGCGTATTGGTATGCATGTAAATGTGTTCAATATAATTTAATTAGTGAAATTGTTTGTCTTAGATTTTCAGGTTTGACTGTATGAGCCCCTCTTGGTTTTGATATTGTTTACCTATGTTGTTTTCCTGCGGTTGTGGTTTATCATGCTAGGCTCTGAATAAATGAATCAACCAGCTTGTACTACTGTACAAATGTAAACACTCCCGAGGAATAACCATAGTGTCTGGTGGACTTGCCCCTAACTTTTTGTACAAGTGTCTTATATCATTTAGATTTTTTTTTCAGGCTAGTTTTAGTTTGCTTGATGATGTAGAAGTAGGATTTATTTTGTTTTAACTGCATCACTCAACATTTTAAGGTGTCATGAACTGCCTTTTCTAAAATTATTTTGTACTTTTCTCTGAGGTCCACTTATAATGTTATCAAGATTTTTACATCATAATTTAACATCATAATTTAGAGGTAATAGGCTATTTTCTGTCCTGTTTTTAACCCCCTCATCAGAAAGCTCTGTTTGAAAAGGCTTGGCGGATTGTAGACTCTGAAGTAAACTGCTATGATTGGCTAATAGTTGTGTGTTTCACAGTGTACATTCCTCACAGATGAACGCTGCTGTGATTTAGGTTCAAACGCATAAATACTCATATCAAATTATCTGTTTAACAGACAAAGCAATAGTGATCACGTAATAAAAACAGTTACTCACTCTTGTGTTGTGACATTACTGTCGGATCCAATATAGTCGCACAGCATCATCTTTTAGTTTCAATCTTTTTGAAAATCCTGCGTCGAATTGTGACGAAGTGACGTGGCCAAGTATGGTGACCCATACTAGGAATTAGTGCTCTGCATTTAACCCATCCAAAGTGCACACACACAGCAGTGAACACACACACCATGAGCACACACCCGGAGCAGTGGGCAGCCATTTATGCTGCGGCGCCCAGGGAGCAGTTGGGGGTTCGGTGCCTTGCTCAAGGGCACCTCAGTCGTGGTATTGAAGGTGGGAGAGAGCGCTGTGCATTCACTCCCCCCACCTACAATCCCTGCCGGTACGAGACTCAAACCTAAGTTTGAATCTAAGAAAACCTAAGACGGTTAAACCTTTGGGTTACGAGTCCGACTCTCTTAACCATTAGGCCACGACTTTGGTGTTAACTGTGATTAACTGTACGGTGTTTGTTAATGAATCCGCGGTAAAATGAAGTGAACAAAGAACCAAGTTCTTACTGACGCAGTCTAGATCTTCATTAAAAATAAAGTTTATTCACTCTTTCCTAATGTTGGGATCAGAAGGAAGGCAACGCAAACACTGTTTTTCCTCAGCTTGGCACTGAACAGTGTTTTGTTGTCTTCAGAGCATCTTTATGGCTTGGTTTCTGCGCAGACCTGCATGTTTGCCTCTCTTGTAAACACTACATACGCGAATCGGTGGGCGGGGCTAAACAGGCGGCGATGTAGAAGCAGGTGTTCTTCTGCGGAGGCGGTGCTTATCCACACTATTACATCACAGAGTAGAGCATTCCACAAGCTGTCGTTTTGGCAGACTGCCTTCAATATAAGCTGTTTTTAGACTAACAAGAAAGTTTTGAGTTCTGAAACTTACAGGATGTTTTATAGTGCAAATCTTCAATACCAACATTATATAATTGCCTTCAATAAAATGTGCTGTAAATCTGCTTTTACCAGTACATGACTCAGAACATAAATTATTCAGCAACTTTGACTTGTATCAAACACACTAACAGTCAAAAACAGACCTTTTCAATCCAACTTTATTTGAAAATATGAAAGCTAAACTTTCCTTTACGATTCAGTTCAGTTTTTGGTTCTTTTGCAAACTTTTGTTTTCATTTTTAGTTAATTGAGTAAACAAAGTGAACATTTTTGTTAACGATAATAACCTAGGTTTAGGCAAACCACTAACTTGATTTTGACAGTATGTAGTTTTGCGCACATCCTTATATTAGGTGGTGTTTTTGGGAAGAGGTTCTGAGTGATGGTTTTAATGTCATGGCTTATAAGTGTCCTTCTTGTCATCTGCTGACTTCCTCTTCTCCTAATCATTTTCTGTTGTCCTTCTGTTTCTCTTTTAATTCATACAAAACTTTCTCTCATCCCCAGCCCAATGGACGGTTTGAAGTTGGGAAGAAGATCTGTCTGAGCATTTCCGGTCACCATCCAGAGACATGGCAGCCATCATGGAGTAGTGGGTATCTATATCATGTCTTCATTTCCTAAATGCCAAATGTAATATGATCCAAACATGTTCTCAACATGAAATGAAACCACTTGCTGCTGTGTGACACACATATACACAGTTATATACAGAGTTTTACAGCGCATCCAGTGTTGATTCTGTAGCTTCCTCTGTTATTCAGCATTAAGCTGTATGTTTCGCTCTATGTTTTTTTTTGTGTCAGTTCGGACAGCCTTGATAGCAATCATTGGATTCATGCCAACTAAAGGCGAAGGAGCGATAGGATCTCTGGATTACACTCCTGAGGAGAGAAGAGCTCTCGCTAAAAAGTAAGCTGTTCATCCTGTGCCTCATAGCAATTTATTGCAATCTGTTGTTATATAGGTGCATATAAATAAGTGATATAAATATCATCCTCATTTAGTGAAAAATGTAGATTACATGGACTGTTTTACTGAAGGTTTTTACTATTTTAGTGACATTGAACATTTTTAATTATTTTTAATTTATTTAAAATTAGCTCTTCAATTGATATTTAAGGTCTTTGCACGACGAGTCTGAAATTCTCGTGTGACATTTTCGCACATTAAAAAATAAATACGA
The DNA here is from genome assembly GCF_001515645.1 of Sinocyclocheilus grahami. NCBI lineage: Eukaryota > Metazoa > Chordata > Actinopteri > Cypriniformes > Cyprinidae > Sinocyclocheilus > Sinocyclocheilus grahami. The sequence continues at coordinate 119,204 of NW_015505698.1, forward strand.
TCTCACGTTGTGTCAATCACGTTTACACACTGCCTCTGAAACTTTGTCCGTCATAAAAAAATTCGGACCAGGTTCGATTTTCTGCGTTTTCGCATCCGTAGTCTGTAGCAAGCATTTTGATAGGAAAGGATGATGAATATGAAAAAAATTAAAAACGCATGCGAAAATTTCAGTCTCAGTGTGCAGTGACCTTTACAGTAAAACGTAAAACTGTTTCAAGGCAAATTATAGCCTGTCATGGTGTAAGTATATAATGTAGCATGGTATTGTCATCTGTGCTTGTGTGTGTGTGTGTGTGAGTGAGAGAGCACTGTGATGGACTGTCCATCCGTCCAGGGTGTTTTCCTGCATGCTGCCCAAGACACTGGGATAGGATACATAAGGCAAGCGGTTTGGAGAATGGATGGATGGATGAATGAATGTACCGGCACAGGATTTTTTTCTTTGGTGTTTTGAGTTTAGATGCCACATTATAGTGAAACAACCGCAAACTGCCCTAGAGACTTAAAAGTCATTATCAAATCCAGCTGAAGCCTCATTTTAGCATGTGTGGACATGCTGTGTCCTTTCAAAAGACAAGAATACATCTGAAGACAGAAGGAGATGAGTAACAGATTGTTGTTCTGAGTGCCGTATCTGCAATCAACACATGCTGATTAAACGTCCGCCCCATCATACATGACAAACACTCAGTGACAACAGATCTCTCAGACTCATGTTTATACATCACTGCCATCAAACCAGCAGCTGGCCACCATCTTTACGTTCTCATGTACATTACTGGTCAAAAACATCTTTTAAAGGGGTCATATGATGTTGCTAAAAATAACATTATTTTGTGTATTTGGTGTAATGAAATGTGTTTATGCGGTTTAAGGTAAAAAAAAACACATTATTTTCCACATACTGTACATTATTGTTTCTCCTCTATGCCCCGCCTTTTTGAAACGCATCGATTTTTACAAAGCTCATCGGTCTGAAAAAGCGAGGTGTGCTGTGATTGGCCAGCTATCTAATGCATTGTGATTGGCCGAATTCCTCAAGCGTGTGACGGAAATGTTACGCCCCTCACCATACTGTGATGCCCTGTCCGGCTGGAGCGAAACATCCGGCCATTATAAACGACGCATTTGTTGCATTGCATCGCGCCGCGTAAACATAAAACTCTGCATTTGTTATCGGAGAAATGACAAACAACAAGCGCTACTCTACACTGCTCAAAACTCGCGTTTGAATCATCAGTGGCAAATCCTTTAAATGAAAACGTACTTGCGTGAGTCAGAACTGCCGGCATTTTAGTCTAACGTTACTCTCCCAGGATCAGGAGACAGTCCTCCATAAAATGTGCTGCACACATCTGAATATTTGGGTTGAAGTGTTCTGGAACAGTGTTGTAAATACCACTTAACCACTGATTTGTAGTCGTGTCCTCTTTTGGAAGATCAAACAAAGTAGTTTCGCTTTCACAATGAAAAACACAGCGGCCTAGCGTGAGGGGAGGCCGGGATAGAGTGAGCTGAGGCTGCGAGATCGAGAACGGCTGAACTCTGCTTCGTCCACGGTGAAAGTTTATGTATTTCCTCAGCGACCAGCACGGATCAGCTCCAGGCATGACGAAGCGGATATCGTCCTCTTTTGGAAGGCCAAACAAAGTAGTTTCGCTTTCACAACGAAACACAGCGCCTTCACGACATGGCGGCGGCAGCAACAATACTACAGCAAGAATAAAAGTTACGCCTTCTTTCTTTGCGTGAACATTTGGGCGGCGTTATGCAAATCTTCCCACATAGTGACGTAGACATGTGGGGGCGTGTTAGAACGAGCCGTTTTAGGAGGGCGTGGCTGACTCTGAACTTTTATAAAGAATATCTCTTTGGATTTGAGACTTTAGTCTTTGCAACTTTACAGATCTTCTTTATGCACCAAGAGCTTGTAACACTCCAAAGAGAAAGGAAAAATTTAAATCGCATCAAATGCATTAAAGGGGTCTCTGTATGCTTACAAAGACTGCATTTATTTCCAAAAATACAACTGCTTTCTATGTGATTACATTTTAAAATGTAATTTATTGCTGTGATCAAAGCTGAATTTCCAGCATCATTACTCCAGTCTTCAGTGTCACATGGATCCTTCAGAAATCGTTCTAATATGCTGATTTGCTGCTGGAAATGAGAAGTAACAAGGGAGCACAGCTCTGCCAGCACAGCAGAGAGATCGATTATAAATGTGATTTACGTTAAGAATTGTAAGTGTCTTTTCTGCTAGCTAACCTGTTGCGTTGGACTGTTCAAGTCATATCCAAATATCTCCCAAAAAAGTGAGAAATTTAATTACTATCACAAATAAAGTTGAAAATCCACAGAATCACATTAAAGTAAAATCTGCTTGCGAGCTAATCAAGGCCATCTAGAAGTACAAGCAGCTTGTTGTAGCGCCTGATTCACACAGCTGTTTTGTTAAACATCAAATATGTTCTGGCTGTGATTGGGCTGTAACTCACAGCATTTTCACTTTCAGTTTTTACGTTGTTCCTGCTTAGTACGCAATGTGACAATTACAGTAAGCATTACATGTGACCGGTCCATTGCAAGAAGATCTAGTCCTGACATGTACATGAGGTTGGTCTGTGTGTGTTGAGCAGACATGCAGTGAACAGTTACAGTTGGATGCTGTATTGATCAATCAGCATCCAGGAGTGCCATTCATGTTTTTAATATCCTTATTTCTCATTAGCAGAATTTAATGGGTGTGAAACCCTCTGCTATGTGGTGGTCATTAGTTTGTGAGGGGTTGTGACAGGCAGTTTGATGAGGTTTCTTTCATTTCTAGTGATGTTTGTTTAGGTTTTTCTTCTGCATGTGTTTGTGTCGCAGGTCTCTGGATTTCTGCTGTGACGCATGCAGCAACTGTATGCGCTCCGCTCTGCTAGCGCTCTCTCCTGACAGTGACCCGCGACCTGTTGACCCTCAGGCACACAGACTGGCACAGCAGATCAACTTCAAGGTCAGACTCATTTATGATCAAAACATCAAAAAATATTATGTTTATAAAGATCATTAAGGCAAGACATCGCTGGTGAATAGGGTAAAAATGAAAAAATCAACCTTTGTTGATTGATTACATTAACCCTTGTGTCTAAACTTAAAATATCATAAGATTATACATTGCTGTTGTGATTGTTATTTAAATTCACTTGGCCTTTTTTCAGCAAAGGAAGAAAACAGGAAGAAAGTGAGCATTTGCTCCATAGGCATATTATGAAAGCATATCAACTAGGTATGCATACGCTAAAATGGAACTTTTTAAATTCCATTTCTAAATTTAATGGGTTTCAGTGGGGGACATTTTTTCATTTTTGTCCTGAAGGTCCTGGGTGTAACTGTTTTTTAGTGTCTAGTGTTAAATCTAATAAAAAAAACATTTGGCAAAATTTATGCTGTTTGCATTAACATGGTTAAAATGATCTCAACACGATGATGTATATATATACAGTCGTGGTCAGAATTATTGGCACCCTTGGTAAATATGATCAAAGAAGGCTGTGAAAATAAATCTGCATTGTTAATCATTTTGATCTTGAATTCACATAAATCTAACCTTTCATTGGAGAATAAGAATTTAAATGGGGGGGATATCATTATGACAAATGTTTTTCTCTAATACACATTGGACACAATTAATGGCACCCTTTTATTCAATACTTTTTGAAACCTCCATTTGGCATAATAACAGCTCTGAGTTTTCTCCTATAATGCCTGATGGGGTTAGAGAGCACCTGACAAGAGATCAGAGACCATTCCTTCATCCAGAATCACTCCAGACCCTTCAGATTTCCAGCTCCATGATGGTGCTTCTCCTCTTCAGTTCACCACACTCATCTTCTCTAGGGTTCAGGTCAGAGGACTGGAATGGCCATAGCAGAAGCTTGGTTTTGTGCCCAGTGACCCATTTTTGTGTTGTTTTTGAGGTTTGTGTTTGGATTTATGTACGGTTGGAAGATCCAAACATGGCCCATTATAAGATTTCTAATGGAGTCAGTCACTTTTAGATTTTTTTTATCTGTTGGTATTTGATAGAATC
>NW_015505698.1:123365-123568 GCF_001515645.1 Sinocyclocheilus grahami
AAAAATACAGCAGTATATTTCATTGTACACATGGGGTACTTTTTATCCCTGTGTGCACCAAATCCATCTTGAGTGTTTGTTGCTAAAAAGCTAATTTTTTAGTTACTTCTGACCATAGAAGCCAGTCCCATTTGAAGTTCCAGTCGTGTCTGATAACTGAATATGCTGGAGTTTGTTTTTGGATGAGAGCATTTTCTTTTCTT